>NC_057795.1:635911000-635938362 GCF_018294505.1 Triticum aestivum | reverse complement strand
AGAACTAGCTTTTCATTTTTTTTCTTGTGAGATACTAATTCATTGATATCTTTTGAATAAAAAAGTTATTCTAAAATATTTTACATATTTGGATTCCGGGCGACGAGATCGTTAAAACAAGATCAAATTGGAATATATTTTAAGTGGTTTAAAAAATTAATGAAACATATTTCACTCCTTTGTTAAAAATAGATTTCATTCATTAATTAATACAATGATTTCATTTGAATATTTAGAACGCTGATTACATTTAACAAACATTGATTTCACTCATTTAAAAACATGTTCCATTTAATTCAACAAAAATAATTTCCCTCATTTTCAAAAAGACCGATTTCACTAGTATAAAGATACATATTCCATTCATTTCAAAACACCTATTTCACGCATTTCAAAAGACTTATTTCACTCAATTCAAAAAAAATACCACTCATTATCTGAGAGACCGATTTCACTTTCTTGAAACAAAATATTTCACTGATTACAAGGAAAAAAATATTTCACCACACTTGTTTATGAATCATTGATTTCACGTAATTCAAAGTACTGATTTCAATCAACTCAAAAATAATTTGCCTTACTTCAAAGAACCGATTTCACTAGTTTTAAACAACATATTTCAATCAGTTCAAAGAAAATAGACTTCTCTAGTTTATGAATCATTGGTTTTAGTTAATTCAAAGTACTGATTTCAATCAACTCAAAAAATAATTTCACTTATTTCAAAGAACCGATTTCACTTATTTCACACAATTAAAAGAAAGATACCAATGTACAATCCACAATCCTCAACTCCTCTTTAATAGTAGAGATACCTGTTCTAGCTTTTGTAATGTTGGTCCCATGGTTCGTATAGAAAATGAAAGGTTTTAGTTGATTTTTCCCAAGGTTTTTGTGATGAGATGCCTCTTATGGCTTATACAAGCTAGATATCATCATGTCGTGTTGGTGTGCATCTTGTAGTTCATCTTCATCGCCATTTGGTAAGTGGCTCTCCCAGGAGCAAGAGGGTCTATGGAGGCCTCGTGTCGTGTCGACACGGCAATTCCGTACTCAAAAGTAATGTCACTTGAGGCATCCATCGACAAGTGTTGGTGCTTGCCATGTCATGACCAATGCTTTTTAGTTCGAAAATAATGTTGTATCAAACGGTCCCAAGAGAAGAAGCACTGATCATGTGCTTGTGCTTAGGTTCGGATATCCCCCGACTTTAATTTGGACGTCGACATTACCGGAAAAATTGGCACGTAGGTAATACTCTTTATGTGTAAATAAAGCTATGTTGGGACCATGTGGTCTTGGATAGTGACGATCCATATATCCGATCATGAAGATGTAGTTCCTTGGAACAAATCTTCACCACAAAAGAAACAAAGGGAGGAGAATAAGGAAGATGGTTGCTGCATCATGACTCTTTACGCGCACCAAGGTCATGGCCCATCTACCCATTATCCATTGTTCAATTAAGCTGAGATAGCAACAGTAAGCACTTTCTACTTTGTACAGACCTACCACCTTCAACTTTTGTGCAGACCTAGCAATGGGCATAGAAAGCGGAAATCCACCCGTGCCTACCGGCACATCTGTTGCCCTTCATCTCGACATGAAGATTGTTGTGCTAACTTGCGGTATAAAGATAGCAAATATTTTGCTGCAGGAATATATTGCAATACACTGTGAAATGGTCCATGATAGTAGCTTTTCGTCTGCTAAAATTATAGAAGGACGGATGGTTGCATGCACACATATTCTCTCTCTTCACCATCGAAAAACTAGCACTTCATTATTATTGTGAAATAATTCATTGATATCTTCTGAATAAAAATGTTACTTTAAAATTGTTTTACATATTTGAATTCCCGACGCCAAGATCTTAAAACAAGATCAAATTTTAATACATTTAAATGATTTAAAAATTAGTGAAACATATTTCACTGCTTCCTTAAAAACTGTTTCCACTCATTAATTAAAAATAGAGACTGTGGAAATATTTAAAACACTAATTTCATTTCAAAAACATTGAGTTCCCTCATTTCGAATGATTTTTTTATTTAATTAAAGAAATAGTTACACTCGTTTTCAAAAAGAGTGAGTTCACTAGTTTAAAACTACATATTTTCACTCAATAAAAAGTTTTCACTCATTTCAAAAGGCTTATTTCACTCATTTCAAAAAATAATAAACTCCTTAACAGATGGACCGATTTCACTCGTTTTAATTCACTCATTTCAGAAAATAAAAGATAATAATTACATGTGCATGCCCCTCTTAACAATCAAGCAAATAACTTGTAGAATATGTCAGACTTCCTTTTGAAGGATAAGCTATTTGCTAAATCTCTTGATACAATGAGGCAAGCATAACTTTGATGTTGTAATTCAATGGCGCAGCAACACATTGATGCTTCTAGTAAGGATGGATCTCGGCCTAAATGATCAATTATCTACCAAATGGGAGTTTCGAGAGGCCTGAACATTCTGGTCACGAGGAATACAAATATAATGTTTCTTAATAAAGGGAAATTTTTAACCTCACTGCTGATCTACATACAAAATAGTGAACTTTTATAAGGGAGGTTCCAAATCTTGCCTCCTGAAAATTAACATCACAAATCCTCTTCAGTCCCAATATGCGTGCATATCAAACAGCTTAGCTACACACTAACACTACATTGGTTTCATCTCGAGAATAAAATGGCAGCGACAGCGAGAGAAGCACCTGTGCGAGAGTGTATTTATTCTAGGGCGACACAAACATAAATTGCTGAAATCTCATTCCATTGTAGCAAGTGACGACTTGCAGACTACATAGAAGCACATAGATACACTGTAATTTCGTTGGCAGTTTCAGACTTTCAACAGTAAGCAACTAGTGTACGAACAATACTTTCTAATACTAGTACACTGGGTATTTTTCAGCTCAATTTTTTTACCAGTACACTGGTAGCTGAGCTAGAGGAACAAATCACAGAAGGTGACGACACTTCAAACTCTCCAGCCTCGAGCCATGCTTCGGCTGGGCGGCATGTAAAATTGAAAAGAAGAAGAAGAAGAAGAAGAAGAAGAAGAAGAAGAAGAAGCAGCTGCGGGTGTTGCTAGAAGCGGTGGGCAGGGACGAGTCCAACGTCAAAGTTGTGGGAGTAGCTCTTGATGTCATACCCGAAACTCACGGCGTGGCGCTTTGGCCGCAGCATGGCTCTTCCCTTCAGTAGAGCTGCCTCACGGGAGCCGGCGCCTGCCGCCACGACCCCGACCAGCCATGGCTCTTCCCTTCCGTCATATTCCGTCTGCCAATGCTTCTCGTCACACGCAATGATCCTCCCAGAAACGCCATCGGTCCTTGAAGAGTGATTAAACACGGCTCTGCGCTGCTCTTCTTTCTTGATAAGGTTGCTCCTGATCTGAGACGGATGGTTTTGGTTTGCACAAATGGGGCTCCTCAGCAGCCGTTTTATAAGCTCGCTGAATGGACGAGTCTCCGACACCGACATCAACGACGGCCGGGCCTGCCACCACACACGCGCACTCACGACTAGCTGAGGAGAAAAATCCACTTTACACAAGGATTAGCCCATGGCAAAATCACATTCCGGGCATCTTTTACCGTTGCCACCCTAAACTACACACCCTACGGTCAAAGTCCAACACGGAATCTGCCTGGCCCAAAGGGAGGATAACATCGAAAGAGCGAGGGGTTGGTGGAGGCCTGGTGCCGTGTCGACACAGGCAGTTGCATACTCAAAAGTAATTTTGCTTGAGGCATCCATCCACAAGTGTTCGTGCTTGCCACCAGTGTTTTTTAGTTCTAAATATTGCTAGGGTTAATTATCCTTTTGCCCTCAGTCGTGTCCATTTGCTAAGTTTTGCTCTCAGTTGCGAATTATGCTCAGTTTTGCCCCTAGTGTGCCCGCACCAACTCGTTCCGTGAAAACTGACGTCTCCGTCAGGTCAACCTTTTGACTCGGCCCTTACAGGTGGGACCAGGCGACAGAGACGCGCTAGACGATCAGACCGTTGCACGCGTGGTTTGTGGGACCCAGCAAAGAGCCGTTGCGCAGAGAGCCGTTGCGGGTGTGCTATATAAGCGGGCGACAGAGAGCGGCGCGCGGTGACCACGGCGACAGGGAGAACGGGCGACACACAGCACAGCGATAGAGAGAGCGGCAGTGGGAATATAGTTGTGGAGGGCGCAGCGGCGTTGAGATCCCCTTCGGCTCCGAGCTCCATGTCTTCTTCAAGCTCCCGCGCCACGTCGCGGATGCAGAGCCCGACACGCGTGGAGATGCCTATCTTCGTCTGTCCACGGTGCCGGACGGCCGTTGATAGGAGGGTTTCTCACACACCGAGGAACCAGAATCGTCCGTTCTACGTGTGCAACGAGAATGGGGTAAGAATCGGGGTAGTTGCTCCATTTTCGTGATCGGGATCTTTGAGCAATGGGTTCATCTGTTTGGCATTCATGCAGGTGAAACGTTTCTTCCTTTGGGTTGATGCTCTGGCCAAGACTCTGATGAATAAACTGCAAGAAGAGCATGAAGAATGGTTGCGCATGCTGCCACAAAAGGCAGTGGACGCAGCACGAGCTCCGGAAGAAGAGATGGAGGGCAAAGCACGCACTAACAGAGAGCTAGCTATTGTTGTTGACCTTAGGATGTTGAAGAAGAAGATTAGGAAGCTTGAAGATCAAGCACAAATACCCATTTGCAATTATTTTTGGGCATTTGTAGCAATGTTAATCACACTGGGTGTAATGTTGAAATTGTATGGAAAGACATGAATTATGGAGGAATTTGTAAGCTTAAAATTGTATGAGAAATTCACCTTGTTTAAATGTTGGTCAAAGTTGTTTAAATGTTGAAGAAAGAGAAGAAATGACCAACATTTAAAAATGTTGAAAAAGGGAAAAGAAATGAGAAATTCAGAAACTTTGATCAATGAAATGCAGCTCTCTGCTCAACCTTTCTGTCAAAAAAAAGGTTCCTCTGTGGGCCAAATTCAGAGTTGAGAGCCAAGTGCCGGCTGGACTAATGGGCCAACTGCATCCAATTAGGCCCATTCGGGGGTGGGCAAATGAGATCTCTTGCATGTTTTTTCTGTTTTTTGTTCTGATTTAATTTAGACATTAAATCATTTTATTTAATGCTCAAACTTTTTGTGGAAGCTAATTGAATTATTACAGAGCCAAACAATTAAGTTTAGAATTTTTTGGAGCTGTTAAATATTTAAGCAATTTAATTATTACTCCAAATCAAATACACCGTGATTTAAATCAAATCAAAGACCAAAATATCATGGAAGACGTGCCTCAGCTCTGGTAGAGGTTTACACCTGGTGCCAAAATTAATGAACGTTTTCTAAGGGCATTACATTGAGAAAAAAATAATGTCATGGAAAATGTGCCTCAGCTCAGGTAAAGGTTTACACCTGGTGCCAAAATTAATGAACATTTTTAAGGGCATTACATTGAGAAAAAAATAATTTGTCTAAAAAAATGAAGGGTGGAAAATGCGCAAAAAATTGGTGTGGCTAGGAGTTGAACTCAAGACTGCATGGGTTTGTGGCATTTAGGGATGCGCTGGTAACCACTAGGGCAAGTGGATATACTTTAACAAGGCTAGGGAAGGAAGCTATACATAGTGAGACCGTGACTTGGTTTATGGTTTAAAAACACATGTTTGTACTGAATGTTTGCACACGTGTGAGACTGGTTTTCCTTTGTTTTGAACTGCAATTTTGAAGGGTTGAAAATGTATGTTTGCACTGCCACATGATTCTTGTTAGAGTGGCACTTGGTTTAGGCTTTAAAGGGAATAAATGTGCATGTTAGTTCATGACTTGGTTTAGGGAAGAAATGTGCATGTTTGGGCACAAACATTTTTGAACACACATAATAACTTGGATAGATAAGATGCAACACGATGTACCCTTATATAGATGGGTACAGGGACACGACACGACACGACATGGCATGCACGTCATAAAAATCAACAAAATAAAAATGATAAAACTAAAACATGACGAGCATGACGAACAACTTCACCCCAGGCTCGCCACCCCTTCTTGAACATCCTCATCTTGACCTTTCTTCCACCTTGGCCGCGCGCCCCTTCAACACCGTCTTCAACTTCACTCCTCCTCCTCATAGTAGGGAAGGGAGTGCATCTGGTTTTCAGTGGGGAAGATGCACTCGTAGTTGGTGAAGATGTTGTACACCGTGAAGAAGATGGACTCGCAGCCGCACGAAAACACTTGGCCGAGGAGCTCGTGCGCGTCAAACGGGTTGGTGAAGGTGACCGTGAGCAGCAGGAGGATGCCGGCGCCGTCACGAACCTCGTTGATGGTGTACATCATAGGCGAGCCCCGTGGGAGGTGGGCATAGCTGGCTTTGAGGAAGGCGCGGGTGAGGTCGACGGATCCCCTCCACCTTGAAGTCGCCCACACACGGAGCTCTCTCTCCACGAGCATGCCCGATGGGTAGCACAGCTCCGGCACGACAGGTGGACGAAGGAAGGTCGGCCCGTTGTACTGCATCTTCACTTGGTCGCTTGGAGGGCTCGGTCGCTTGGGTGTTTGAAGTTGGAGAGAATGGATCTGACTTTTGGGTGGTGAGTGGGAGAGGAAGAGAGGCACCCCATATAAATAGGCATGTGGGAGGGAGATGAAGAAACAAGGGATGAGAACGGTGCGTGTGTGAATCCAGACGCATGTGTGTATCCTTTAAGTCTTGGACCCTTAAATTTTGGCACGGAAACGATGCATGGGGCGCGTGCGTGCGTCTGAATCACCGCATGAAGCTCTTTGACCGGGCGCGTGCATCTGACACGCTGCCGTTATATGAAACAATACAATTCCAAATAAATACGTGCATGGCCACGTCGCTCGCCTAGCTCACCTTGCTCGCATGGATGCACGTCCGCCTCCCCACGTCGCCGCCCTTCCCATGCATGCAGGCCTGGAAAGGCTGAAATGGGAAATTAACTACGCTCGGGCCCGGACAAAGAGGCGGCCCAACGGTCCATCCAGCGCCCTGTACTTGTTGAGAAAAAATCGCGCAGCCAATCAGATTGCATCTCGCGGATCACCCACCTCCTCCCCACATATTCCTTCTAGAAGAGTTAGATCGACGGTCCTTGATCGCCGCTAGGGTTAGATGGACGGTCCCTGTTCAGCGCTAGGGTTAGCGGGGTTTGGGAGGGGTTTCAAGCAGTCAAACATAGGTTTGACCAGATTTCGAATGAGCATAATAAATTAAATAAAAATCAGAAAAATGAAAAACATGCGCACATAGTCTTCTTATGTCATATACTAACAATTTAAGTTGATAAACAAGGTTTACATACATTTAAATGAAAAGTTCGTGTGTATTATGTGATATCTTAAGTATCTCAAACTCTCTTGTATGAAGTAAAGAGAAGTGTTTTGGGAAAATGAACATGAAAATTTCAAAAAACTCACCACAACTTCATTTTGAAGTGACTAAGAAGGATCCAGGCTTAGTTTTTCATTTTGATGTTTTAGACTTATTTAAATCTTGGTCAAAGTTAGGTTTGACCAGAATTTAAATGAGCAAAACAAATTTAAAAAATCAAAAAATGGAAAAACCAGCGCACATAGTCCGTATATATAGAATATATGTGTAGGAAAGTTATTTGGCTGATTTAGACAAGGTCGAATAAAACCTTGCTTAGAAATGTTGTTTACCCTACCTTTGGACCCCTCTTTTTTAGCACATTTTCATGAAAATTTCAAAAACGTCACCACAACTTCATTTTGGAGTGACTTAGAAGGATCCAGGCTTAGTTTTTCATTTTGATGTTTTAGACTTGTTTAAATCTTGGTCAAAGTTAGGTTTGAATAGAATTCAAATGAGCAAAAAAAAATAAAAAAAATCAAAAAAAGGGAAAAACCAGCGCACATAGTTTGTGTATATAGAATATATAAAAAAGGGAAAGTTATTTGGCTCATCTAGACAAGGTCAAAAAAATCTTGGTTATGAGGCCGTTTACCCTACCTTTGGAGCTATTTTTTAGCACATTTTTCATGAATGTGAGTTTACCAAAGTTTCAAAAGAATTACAACATCCATATAGCATGTCAAATTTGAAGTTCTAACATAGGTCCAACATCATTCAAACATAGTTCTAACATAGGTCCAACATCATTCAACAGAAATACAACATTATTCGTAATGTTTCATAATTATTCATAAATAGCGTTGGGGCTTCTGTCTGTTTCTTGAGCTTCTTGCCATCACTTTGTTCCTCGTGCACCTTGTGCTCACTTCTTCTTCTCTTCTCTTCTTGGTTGTCGCTACCTTGCGCGTCTTCTTCAAACCTACCGCAGATCTGTGCAAAACATAAAGGGTAATGATATAATGTCAAGTGATAAATGTACAGTAGTATTTGCAAGATTTACATACCTAGCAGAACTCACAACAACAGAAGGTTGGTCACTATTTGGAGCCTCACTTGGATCACCATTTGAAGCCTCATTTAGATCACCATTTGGAGCCTCATTTGGATCACCATTTGGAGCCTCACTTGAGTCATCATTTGGAGGATATTTTGGATCATTGTCAAAATCATGCGGCTGTTGACCATCATCATTTGGAACCTCGTCAAAATCCTCATCTGATGCAACTGGTTGTTGATCATCATTTTCATCATCTGTTGAGGCAACCGGCTGCTGACCAACATTTTCATCGAAGCCTTCATCGAAACTCTCTCCGAACGCTGGATCTAGTGTGTTATCACAATACTTACCGAAATGACCAGACCCACCACACCTTGTGCACTTACGCTTCCTCGCTCCAAGTCCAGCTCCTTTGTTGCGAGGTCTGATTCGACTCTTCCTTGGTCTACCTGCCGCTCTCTTCAAACCTGGAGCGCAAAGCTTGAATCCAGGGTCCACCATGTCCCATTGTTGTTTTCCCTCCATAGTGATACGTCTCCAACGTATCTACTTTTCCAAACACTTTTGCCCTTGTTTTGGACTCTAACTTGCATGATTTGAATGAAACTAACCCAGACTGACGCTGTTTTTAGCAGAACTGCCATGCATGATGTTGTTTTATGTGTAGAAAAGAAAAGTTCTCGGAATGACCTGCAAATCCACGGAGGCACTTTTTGGAATTAATAAGAATATTTGGGCGAAAGAAATATACCAGGGGGCCCAGGGCCTGTCCACGAGACAAGGCCCCCCTGTATGGCGCACCCCCCTATCTCGTGGGCCCCCTGGACCTCCACCGACCTCAACTCCAACTCTATATCTTCCGTCTCGCGGAGAAAAAAATCGTAGAGAAAGTTTCATCGCGTTTTACGACACAGAGCCGCCGCCAAGCCCTAATCTCTCTCAGAAGGACTGATCTGGAGTCCGTTCGGGGCTCCGAAGAGGGGGATTCGTTGCTGTTGTCATCATCAACCATCCTCCATCACCAATTTCATGATGCTCATCGCCATGAGTGAGTAATTCCATCGTAGGCTTGCTGGACGGTGATGGATTGGATGAGATTTACCATGTAATCAAGTTAGTTTTGTTAGGGTTTGATCCCTAGTATCCACTATGTTCTGAGATTGATGTTGCTATGACTTTGCTATGCTTAATGCTTGTCACTAGGGCCCAAGTTCCATGATTTCATATCTAAACCTATTATGTTTTCATCAATATATGTGTGTTCTTGATCCTATCTTGCAAGTCTATAGTCACCTATTATGTGTTATGATCCGACAACCCCGAAGTGACAATAATCGGGATACTTCTCGGTGATGACCGTAGTTTGAGGAGTTCATGTATTCACTATGTGTTAATGCTTTGATCTGGTTGTCTATTAAAAGGAGGCATTAATATCCCTTAGTTTCCATTAGGACCCCGCTGCCACGGGAGGGTAGGACAAAAGATGTCATGTAAGTCTTTTTCCATAAGCACGTATGACTATTTACGGAATACATGCCTACATTACATTGATGAACTGGAGCTAGTTCTGTGTCACCCTATGTTATAGCTATTACATGATGAATTGCATCCGGCATAATTATCCATCACTAATCCATTGCCTACGAGCTTTTCATATATTATTCTCCGCTTATTTACTTTTCCGTCGCTACTATTACAACTATTACAAAAAACCCAAAAACATTTATCTTTACTGTTGCTACCGTTACCATTACTACCATACTACTTTGCTACTGAACACTTTGCTGCAGATACTAAGTTATCCAGGTGTGGTTGAATTCACAACTCAACTGCTAATACTCAAGAATATTCTTTGGCTCCCCTTGTGTCGAATCAATAAATTTGGGTTGAATACTTTACCCTCAAAAGCTGTTGCGATCCCCTACACTTGTGGGTTATCAAGACTAATTTTTGGCGCCGTTGCCAGGGAGCATAGCTCTATTCTCTGACTCACTTGGGATTTATATCTTTTGATCACTATGAAGAATTCAAAAGACGCTAAAATCAAGATTTTGCCCTCAACTACGAGGGGAGGTAAGGAACTGCCATATAGCTCTACACTAGACTCTCCTTCCGTTATTAGTAGGCTTGCGACACCTAAACCTGCTACTGCTATGAATTATGATATGTCGCATGTTATTGATGATGCCACTTCTGCTATGCATGATGAAACTACTTCTATGCGTGATACTACTTTGCCATTTGGTGAATTTCTTGATGAACAACTTGCTAGAGTTAGGGGGAATGAAAATATTAAAGATGCTATTATTGATGATAGTGATGATGAAGGTTCTCCCAATGATTATGTATTGCATGTTGTTCCTAAGGGTTATGTTATGAATAAAGAAGTTGCTAAAGTTATCTTTGCTTGCAATGATAGAAATGATCTTAAGAAACTATTAGCTAAATGGAAGCAGCAGTCTCTTAATGCTAGAATGAAACCTGACCCTGCTTTTGCTACTTCACCTATCTGTGTTACTGATAAGGATTATGAATTCTCTGTTGATCCTGAGATTATTACTTTAGTTGAATCTGATCCTTTTTATGGCCTTGAATCTGAAACTGTTGTGGCACATTTTACCAAGTTGAATGATATAGCTACCCTGTTTACTCATGATGAGAAGTCTCGCTATTTGTACATCCTTAAGATATTTCTGTTCTCATTAAAGGGTGATGCTAAGACTTGGTGTAATTCTATTGCCCCTGGTTGTGTGCGTAGTCCCCAGGATATGATTTATTAATTCTCTGCTAAATATTTCCCTACTCATAAGAAACAAGTTGCCTTGCGGGAAATATATAATTTTGTGCAAATCAAAGATGAGAGTCTCCCACAAGCTTGAGGGAGGCTTCTCTGATTACTTAATGCTTTGCCTGATCATCCACTTAAGAAAAATGAAATACTTGATATCTTCTATAATGGACTAACTGATGCTTCCAAGGACTACTTGGATAGTTGTGATGGTTGTGTTTTCAGGGAAAGAACAGTCGAAAGCTGAATTACTATTGAATAATATGTTGATTAATGAAAATAATTGGACTCTCCCTGAGCCAATTCCTGAAGAAATTCCTGAACCAATTGAGCCAATTCCTGAGCCTATTCCTAAACCCACTCCGAAGAAGAGAGGTGTTCTATTTCTCAGTCCTGAGGATATGCAAGAGGCAAAGAAATCATTCAAAGAAAAATGTATTAAAGCTGAAGATGTTAAGAATTTACCACCTATTGAAGAAATACATGGTCTTAATATACCGTCTGTTGAAGAACCATATTGTCTTGATAACCCGACACAGGTAGTAAAGGTAAATTCTCTCTGTAGATATGATAAAGATGAAATCCCATCTACCAAATTTCATATCCCTTACTTAGATGAATTTGATGATTTCCTGAATAGACAAGCAAATTTCAATGATTACGTTGGTAGACAATTGAAGAATAATGCTTATACGATAGTATGCTTGAATGATTATGTAGCTAGAGTTAAAGGTGAACTTAAACTCACTAGCAAACATGCTTCCATGATTGCTACTCAAGCTGAACAAGTACTTAAGGCTCAGAATGAATTGCTTGCTGAATTAAATAATAAAAATGACTTTGATATTAGAGTGGCTACTAGAACTGGTAGAATGACTCGGGAACCTTTGTATCCTGAAGGCCACCCTAAAAAATTGAACAAGATTCTCAGAATAATAATCTACATGTTCATGGTTCTTCTAAGAAGAAGAAAAAGAAGAATGATAGGACTTTGCAAACTTCTAGTGAACCTAATGTAGAAACACCTGAGAATCCTAATAATACTTCTATCTCTAATGCTGAAACACAATCCGGTGATGAACATGAACCTGATGATAATGCTAATAATGATGTTCATGTAGATGCTGAACCTAGTAATAACAATGATATAGAAATTGAACCTGCTGTTGATCTTGATAACCCACAGTCAAAGAATCAACGTTATGATAAGAGAGATTTTGTTGCTAGGAAGCATGGTAAAGAAAGAGAACCATGGGTTCAGAAACCCATGCCCTTTCCTCCTAAACCATCCAAGTCAAAGGATGATGAGGATTTTGAGCACTTTGCTGAAATGATTAGACCTATTTTCTTACGCATGCGCTTAACTGATATGCTCAAAACAAACCCTTATGCTAAATATATGAAAGATATCATCACTAATAAGAGGAAATTCCTGAAACTGAGATTTCCACCATGCTTGCCAACTATACCTTTAAGGGTGGAATACCTAAGAAACTTGGTGATCCCGGAGTACCCACTATACCTTGCTCTATTAAAAGAAATTATGTTAAAACTGCTTTATGTGATCTAGGAGCCAGTGTTAGTGTTATGCCTCTTTCCTTGTACCATAGACTTGAATTGAGTAAGTTGACACCTACTGAAATATCTTTGCAAATGGCTGACAAATCAACTGCTATACCTGTCGGCATTTGTGGGGACGTGCCTGTTGTTGTTGCGAATGTTACTATCTTAACTGACTTCGTTATTCTTGATATTCCCGAGGATGATAGTATGTCTATTATTCTTGGTAGACCTTTTTTAAATACTGTAGGAGCTGTCATTCTTACACTTTCCGAGGAAGCAAATCCAACTTCATAGCATAAATACTATTGAGAAAGTTCCAACTATTATTTTTGGAGGCTTTGAATTTCCTTTCCCTACTGTCAAGAAAAAGTATGATATTCTTATTGTTGGGGATTTTCATATCCCCGTTGAGGTAACTTAGTGTTATTTGAAACTTCTTCGGTTCCGTGCTATTCGGAATGAGTTTGTTAACAAGACTTGATCAACCTTGTTAGTGGGTTCATTTTGATGATCACGAGATGGATGAAACTAGAAGGCACAACCTTCTGTACTTTCTTTTTACTTTCTGTTATTTAGATTAAATAAAGCAAAAATAGTATTATCCGTCTGTTTTCTGAATTATCCATGTATTAAAAAATAGTCCGAAAATAAAAGTGCTCCAAATGCCCTGCAAATTTAGTATGATTTTTCTGGAATATTTGAGGATTTTAGGCACTGAAAACACTGCAGGAGCGGCAAGCACCAGGCCACGAGAGTGGAGGGCGCGCCCCCTTGTCTCGTGGGCCCCTGGTGGCCCCCCTCCACTTATGCCAGCACCCACACACTCCATCTTCTACCCAAAAAAATCCCCATCCAGCTCAAGCATGAGTTCTAGCTTGCTTTGCTGCGATTTTTGATCTCTTAGCTCAAAGCTCCATTCATAAAACTGCTTTGGGAGATTGTTGCTTGGTATGTGACTCCTCCATTGATCCAATTAGTTTTTGTTCTAGTGCTTTATTCATTGCAAATTTTTGCTGCATAGGTGACCATGTTCTTGAGCTTGCATGTTAAATTTTTGAGGTCCCAAGCAATTCCAATGCATGATATAGGCTCTAGGCACTTGTAGGAGTAGTTGCTATCAATCTTGTTTAGTTTTATGCACTTTTATTCTAAATTTACTAAAAATTTCAGAAATTTTCAGAAAAATGTTGAGGAAACTTTTGAGGGGCACTTCTAGCCAAAGCTCCCAGGAAAAACAAGCCAAAGAGAAGGAAAAAGCTAAGTATAATCTTCCTTGCTTAGCGGAAGTACGGTCGTGCGAATGGCCATGCGAGGATTTCTTGAAAGAGGCTAGAATTCATGAAGACTTTCATGCTTTAATCGAGACTGCAGGCCTCACCGGGTTCATCAATGACCGAATCGATCAGTATCTCTTACTCACCAATACTTTCGTGCAAAACTTTTATTTTTATCCTAAGAAGTCACTGCCTGCAGTATCATTTCATTTATATGATGAGTTCAAAGAAATGTCTTTATGTCATTTTTGCGCGGTATGTAAGATACCTTATGTGGGAGAATTAGAGGAACCCCATCGTGAAGATGTGGCGGGCTTTGTTAATACTATTGTCGTAGAGGAGCCAAAGAAGGGTTCCGAGGCAAAAGTCTCTACCATACACTTTCCTATTTTACGCTACTTTGCCATATTTGCTAGTATATGCTTGATTGGTCGTGGAAATAGTGGAAACTTGAGCGTTCCTGATATTATCATTCTTCAACATGCTTTGCTTGGAGACAATACTTTTAGTATGGGTGCCGTCATTACTAAAAGGCTAGCCCTGAATCGTACAAAAGGCCCCATATTTGGAGGTATCTATGCTGCACGTCTTGCTAAACATTTTCAGATACCCATTAGGCACCATGAGGAAAAGGAGACAATTTTGCCTCCTCACATTTTAGATTACAAGAGCATGGTAGCACATAAGTTTATTGTTGACAATGAAGATAGGATGCTCTTGTATAAACTTAGATTCAATAAGAAACACTTTGAGATTATTATTTTGCCTGCTCCTTTGTTGTTTGATTTGCTTGCAGAAAATTTACTCGTCACACCGGAAGCGGTAAACAATCATCGAGCTCAAGCCTTTACTCCAGAACATGAACCTGAGCCAGAACCTGAACTGGACCCTTATCGTGGATCATCTGTCCAATGGGATCCGGAGATGACCAGCCAATGGTATCCTGATTACACCTCTCATTACACCGGGGAGAGTAGTGACGGTCCTTGGGATTAGACCAACTTAGGCCAAAAGCCTAAGCTTGGGGGAGTAAGTATTTCTCATCGACTTTACATTCATGTTCACACACTAGTCGTCGGTGCTCATACTCTTTCATTGTATTATCCATGCTAGTTTAAAATCCTTTTTCTAGTTTTCTTCTTGTGTGTTTGATAAACCTTGAGAAAAACCAAAAAAATAGTTAGTTTAATTTCCATGCTTGTAGTAGAAATTAAAATGAAAACCCCAAAAGATTTCTAGTTCTTCTTCTTACTTATTGGGAGCTTTCCCGTGTAAATAGTTTTCTTTTCTTTTCTTTCCTTTGGGGGGTCGAGAAGACCATGTTGAAAATGTTTAGTGGCTCTTATATGCATGATTGTTTCTTTAACTTAGAGCCCATATTGCTTGTCTTCTCTTTTGAGTTGAATGCTTGCAGATTCCAGCTTATTCCAATGCACGTACACTTTTACTATTATACACATCGTTTGGTCGTGTAAGTGAAAGGCAATAATGACGACATATGATGGACTTATTGGGATGAGAAAAGCTGGTATGAACTCGACCTCTGTTGTTTTTGTAAATATGATGAGTTCATCGTTCCTGAGTCAGCTTATTATGAAGTAAACATATTTGCAATGACATTTAGAGATTATAGTTGCTTGTGTCATGCTAGATTAGCTTTGAGTTATAATGGTTTGCCTTGCGTGCCAACATGCTATTAGAATGATTATGATGTGATATGATGGGATGGTATCCTCCTTTGAATGAATTGAGTGACTCAACTTGGCACATATTTATGCATGTAGTTGAAACAAAATCAACATAGCCGTCATGATACTTATGTTCACGGTGGATTATATCCTACTCATGTTTGTACTCGGTGTGAATTAGTTTTAATGCATGTTTATGACTGTTGTCGCTCTCTCAGTTGGTCGCTTTCCAGTCTTTTGCTAGCCTTCACCTGTATTAAGCGAGAATACTGCTTATGCACCCAAACTCCTTAAACCCCAAAGTTGTTCCATATGAGTCCACTATACCTTCCCATATGCGGTATTTACCTGCCGTTCCAAGTAAATTTGTATGTGCCAAACTCTAAACCTTCAAATGAAATTCTGTTTTGTATGCTCGAGCAGCTCATGTTACAACTAGGGCTGCATATATCTTCCATGTTAGGTGGGTTATTCTCAGAGGAGTGGACTCCGCTCCTCATTCACGACAAAGGGCCGGTAACCGGGATGCCCAGTCCCATGATCCAAAAAGATCAAAGCAAATCAAAATAATTAAACAAAACTCCCCCGGGGCTGTTGTTTGTTGGAGGCACTCGTTGTTTCGAGCAAGCCATGGATTGATGCTTGTTGGTGGTTGGGGGAGTATAAACTTTTACCATTCTGCGTGGGAACTGCCTATAATGCATGTAGTATGGAAGATACATCCATCTCATAGTTGTTGCGTTGACAGCAAAAGTATGCCGCTCAAAATGTTATTCAATCTCTATTTTAAAATCGAGCTCTGGCACCTCTACAAATCCCTGATTCCCTCTGCGAAGGGCCTATCTATTTAATTTTATGTTGAGTCATCACCTTCCTATTAAAAAGTGCCCGCTAGAAAGCACACTGTTATTTGCGTGTATTACTATTGGTTTTATATTGGGTATGACTTGACTGGATCTCTTTTACCATGAATTACAATGTTTAGTCAGTCCTTGATCTTTAAAGGTGCTCTGCATTTATGTTTTGAGGTCTTAGAAAGGGATAGCGAGATACCATTTTGTTATATCATGTTATGATTGTTTTGAGAAAGTGTTGTCATCCGAGTTTTATTATTATGGCTCGCTAGCTGATTATGTTATTGATATGAGTAATTGTGAGACCTAAGTGTTATTGTGAGTATGGTTAGTTCATAATATTTGCTAAAACTTGAATGCTGGCTTTTCACGTTTACAACAACAAGAGCAAAGAGAGTTTGTAAAAGTTTTTCTTTATCACTTTCAGTTTATCAACTGAATTGCTTGAGGACAAGCAAATGTTTAAGCTTGGGGGAGTTGATACATCTCCAACGTATCTATTTTTCCAAACACTTTTGCCCTTATTTTGGACTCTAACTTGCATGATTTGAATGAAACTAACCCGGACTGACGCTGTTTTCAGCAGAACTGCCATGATATTGTTTTATGTGTAGAAAAGAAAAGTTCTCGGAATGACCTGCAAATCCACAAAGGCACTTTTTGGAATTAATAAGAATTTCTGGGCGAAAGAAATACACCAGGGGGCCCAGGGCATGTCCACGAGATAGGGGGGCCGCCCCTCCCCACTGCAGGGCGCGCCCCCCTATCTCGTGGGCCCCCTGGACCTCCACCGACCTCAACTCCAACTCTATATCTTCCGTCTCGTGGAGAAAAAAATCGGAGAGAAAGTTTCATCATGTTTTACGACACGGAGCCGCCGCCAAGCCCTAATATCTCTTGGGAGGGCTGATCTGGAGTCCGTTCGGGGCTCCAGAGAGGGGGATTCATCGCTGTCGTCATCATCAACCATCCTCCATCACCAATTTCATGATGCTAACCGCCGTGAGTGAGTAATTCCATCGTAGGCTTGCTGGACGGTGATGGGTTGGATGAGATTTACCATGTAATCAAGTTAGTTTTGTTAGGGTTTGATCCGTAGTATCCACTATGTTCTGAGATTGATGTTGCTATGACTTTGCTATGCTTAATGCTTGTCACTAGGGCCCGAGTGCCATGATTTCAGATCTGAACCTACTATGTTTTCATCAATATATCTCTGTTCTTGATCCTATCTTGCAAGTCTATAGTCACCTATTATGTGTTATGATCCGACAACCCCGAAGTGACAATAATCGGGATACTTCTCGGTGATGACCGTAGTTTAAGGAGTTCATGTATTCACTATGTGTTAATGCTTTGGTCCGGTTATCTATTAAAAGGAGGCCTTAATATCCCTGAGTTTCCACTAGGACCCCGCTGTCACGGGAGGGTAGGACAAAAGATGTCATGCATATTCTTTTCCATAAGCACGTATGACTATTTACGGAATACATGCCTACATTACATTGATGAACTGGAGCTAGTTCTGTGTCACCCTATGTTATAGCTATTACATGAGGAATCGCATCCGACATAATTATCCATCACTGATCCATTGCCTACGAGCTTTTCATATATTGTTCTCCGCTTATTTACTTTTCCGTTGCTACTGTTATAACTATTACAAAAAACCCAAAAACATTTATCTTTACTGTTGCTACCGTTACCATTACTATCATACTACTTTGCTACTAAACACTTTGTTGTAGATACTAAGTTATCCAGGTGTGGTTGAATTGACAACTCAACTGCTAATACTCAAGAATATTCTTTGGCTCCCCTTGTGTCGAATCAATAAATTTGGGTTGAATACTTTACCCTCGAAAGCTGTTGCGATCCCCTACACTTGTGGGTTATCACATAGCAGGCAAGGCATACGCATATGTGGCTTTGAACCTTGCAACCGAGTAGTAATCATGCACATACTGTTGTATGTTCCCTGCTGGACCTGGGAGAGAAGTGATGAAAAACAAGGCATGAATGCATGGCAACCCAGTTATCTGCCATTGGCTACAACTGCAAGTTCTAGCTTCTAAATCCACTGGATATCTTCATTTCCTAGTCTCTTTATCCAAATATGATATCTTTGCTATTGTACCCGAGCAAAGAGTCATGTTCATTTCCAAGCCTATTGTTTTCTGCTTCAATTCATTCATCATGGTAGGGATGATAATGTAACGCATGAATTTTGCCTCGGCTATTCCTGCACGATAATGAAATTTTTGCATGTATTCTATCCTTATCCTATCAAGCAAATCCACCACATAATGACCCTTTAGTTTCCGGAACATTGAGTTGAAAGACTCTGCTAGATCATTGTGCACATAGTCAACTTTGCTCAGTTCACTGAATTGGCTTCTGGCCCATAACTTGGAGTGGTGTGTTTCTAAGTATTCTTTCACTTTGGGATTCATGTATAACTGCCTCAAGTGGTAGTTGTGCTTCTTCACACTGCAAGTCAAAGATGCTGGCCATAAATTGTCGGTATACACCTTTCCTCTGAATTTCTTCACAAAATTTGTAGCGAGGTGATGCATGCATTCCCTATTCTCTACTCCAGGGAACACATTTTCCACGGCCATTTATAAACCTTTGCAGGCATCTGTATGAATTACCAACCCATTGGGATGTGCAATAGCCCGACGCAGATTATGCAAAAATCAAGTCCAGCTCTCTTGAGACTCTGTCTCTAGCACACCGTACGCAACTGGAAATACAAAAATGTGTGCATTAACTGCACAAGCTGCCACTACTAGGGAAAAGCCTAGCAGCAGCGTGGGTTTAGGCCTATCAGTAGCGCCGGGCTATGCGCTACTGATAAGGCGCTATAGCTAACGTGTAGCAATAGCGCCTGCCATCCCACGCTACTGCTATACATGGATAGCTGCAGCGCACTTCTGTGGACAGCGCTACTGATATTATCTGCAGCGCTACTGGTAAGGTGGCGCTACTGCTAACTTTTGCCCATCGCTACTACTAGTTTTATTAGTTTTTTCCTGTATATTTGTTTTGTATGTGAATAGGCTTTATACAAATGTAATCATAGCATATACATACAACTAGTCTCATCAAATCATGTCATCATCATAATCATCATCCAATACAAAGTGGTCTCTCGTCATCATCTCGAAAATAGCGATACAAGTCTTGATTACTTGCAAATACATCGTCATCCATCTAAACAATGATATACGCAAGAAGAGCTATCACTTTGAGTGAGAGCGGAACTACGCAGTACATGAGTTTGTATCCCTCTCTCGCATTAGCGTGAACCTAAACTAACTACTGCCTGTCGCTCGGAAACTGGAAACCGGTACACCTGGGCCTGACATTCCGGCCACTCGTCGTATATATACTCCTGGCGTAGCACTTCTTCGTCATCGATGATCTATGCACCTGCATCGTCACATGAGTTGATGATATGCAACATATATAGTTGAGCAACAGAAAGAGACATACTTGGCAAAAATAGAAACAACATATCATAAGCATAAATAACAAAGTTCATCGTACCCAAAATGCCCTAACTAGAGTGATTTTCGCTAGTCGAGGAGGAGGACGGTTTAATTACATCACAAATAAAGTTTCACTGCGCATAACCCAAAGTTTTGTCATACAGAAAGTATGGACTAAACGGACACATTGTCATATATCGACAATCACTCCAACATGTCGTGCCATCCATCGAGGTCAGGGAGATAGTCCCCGAGCTTAGTGAAAGGCTTCATGTCGAGACGCTGAGAGGCTACCCATGTTCGGACGTCTCCCCGCGACATTTTCCCTTCTTCGTAGAACATCCCTGTTTTTTTTGACGACCTCCTTCATGATGATTTGGGCAAGTTCACGTTGGATGTGATAGAACTCAGCTCGAAGTCGATGATCCTTGATATCTCCTACGTTCTTTGCCCATTGCAGAATATGGGCATCGCCGGATCCAGGTGACATGCGAAGGTTCTGGTGATCCCGTCTGTACTCCAGCATGTGGTGTAGGACATAGAATCCATCATTAAGAGAATCACTCGGTTGCTGGATGCAGCAGAAGTCGGTCTTATGACTGAAGGCGACCCTGCCGACCCTTTTCTTCTTGTCCCTAACCTCTCCACCCACTCATTAGTAGCAAAACATAGCACCGTCGAGAACATCCTTGATGTGGGTGTAATCCTTTTTGTGAATGTTCTTCGACGTGTCCAAGTAAAGAGCGTGGGAGTATCGGGGGTAGAGGATGATGAGGACGGCGCGCCCGCCGCTGCGCAAAATAAGTACACCTCAAATTAATTAGCCTCCATCGTGCAAATGAATGATTGAAATCGAAGGAAGGATATCCGCGCGGATGACTTACACGGGATGATAAGGCACGATAATCGCCTCCTTGTCCTTATTGGCGAGCATGAAACTGATGATGTATTCCCTAGCGTATTCACGGTGCTTTGTGCAGACTCCCAAGAACGCCTCGTGCGTGTAGTACGGGTCAGCGACACAGATATAAGGTATCTACTCAAGCCCAATGATGTAGTTCATGTGCAAGGCATAAAGGCGGACAAACGTAAAATCCAGCTTCTTCACGTGAAACATGTCAAATATGTAATCGAACCGAAGGAAGAACTTATCTGCGAGGAAGCAGTCGACGTACGACAATTGCCGCGGAACTTTAACCATGTAGAGTGGGTATCCTGGATCTTTCGAGGCGATGAAGCCTTTCTCTATCCGCAGCACATCGTCATGAAGTCTCCTGAGATCACCATATCTGGCCCCTAGAGCTCTTGCAGGTAGGATTGGTTGACCGGGGATATGCCATTTATCAGCATCGGGGATATCTATACGGTCCTGAAGCTGAGGCTGCTGACGCGGCTGGATCATAGAATCGGCTTTTCTACCTTTCCTCGCTCTCTTCCTAAACTTCTTTGCTACCGGAAGGTCGTCTATGATACGTTCAGCCTCCGGAGACGGCAATTCAGGCACCGACTCATGACGCTCAAACCCTGAGTAGGTGCCAGGATAGGCATACTGTTGAGTGCCATCGTCATCCTCATCCTCATCCATGGCGACGTCATCAGCGACTAATGGAGCCTCCTCCTTACCCCATCGGCTATCACCCAACCCGACACCCGAAGCTAATTGGGTAGGTGGGGTGTTGATGTTCATACCTTGTTGAGGCTGCGTGCTCGTGGGTGTGCTCCCGGCCACCTCCAGACGAAGCAGACTCTTTGGCCACAACAGGACCCAGGCACTCGATAAAAAATGCCTATTGTTTTGCAGGAATGTTGACTCCTTCCTGGTGTGGCAAATCCCGGGCACTCGATATGTCCTAGTTTGTAGCACAAGTCATGTCGAAATTCACGGAAAATTTTAGCATGACCTTTGCTAAAAAGTGGACAAATCGAGAACCTGAAAGTTGCCGGAACAGAAATGAATCAACATTCCAGCAAAACATAGGACACTTAGCTTCATTCCCTGGAAATAGTGTTCAAATATCCCTCTTCGACACCGCAACACATGTCCAAATATACACGAGCAACCACATGTCCAAATTTCACAAGCTAATTCAAAAACAAAGTGTAGAAGAAAATTCATTTAACTACTAATAGAACAAAATTCAGTTAACTTTAGTGCTCTATAATGATGAAAGGAAAAAAATCAGTTAACTACTAATTTCATTCATTTAGGTTATTCATTTAACTTCTTCTAATTAACCTACTGTACCACTACTACTAGCAGCACTACTAACCTAATTAACCTAGCAAAACTCTACTGCCCTAAGTGAAAAACATCTAATTAACATCTACTAGTACCACTACTTCCCTAACTTAGTTAACATCTACTAGTATCACTATATACTATACAAGCAACATCTACCCTAACTAAACCCTACTGCCCTAACTAACTTTTGCTGTAAACCAATTTTTTTGCTCTAAACTAATTTTTACTCTAACATCTACTACTTAACACCCTTTGCTCTCAACTTTTTTTTTGCTATAAACAAACTTTTGCTCTACTAATTTTTGCTCTAAAATGCAGAGAGAGAGGAGTGGGGGGAGGGGTGGGGGACTTACAGAGAGGGGAGAGACGGTGGCGGGGAGGTGCTCGACAACGGAGGCAGGGGCGGAGAGGGCGGGCTTGGGCACGGGCAACGACGGCCTTGGCTGGCTCGGGCGGCGGTGAGGTGGAGGGCGGCGACGGTGAGGTCGAGGGCGGCCTCGGGCGGCGACGGTGAGGTTGAGGGCGGCCTCGGGCGGCGGCAGTGAGGCTGAGGGCGGCCTCGGGCGGCGGCGGTGAGGATGACGGCGGTCTCGGGGGGTAGGCGGTGAGGTTGCGGGCGTCCATGCCGGCAGGAGACGGCGGCGAAGTGGGGCGACAGCGAATTGGGGAGACGGCGGCGAGGGCGAGGGATATAGGGAAGAAGTGGTGGCCGGGGGGAGGGGGAACCGTTGTTTAAGTGAAAACTTAACGGTAGCGCGTTTCCGAAAACGCGCTATAGCTAAGTTAGCTACAACGCGTTTCCTGAAACTCGCTACTGCTATTCCTTTCTCCTATTTTCCTTTTTTCATTTATTTTTCTTTACATTTTATTTTTTTCCCTTTCTCCTTTTTCTATTTCTTTCATTTTTCATTTACTTTTCTACTTTTTTTTTCATTTTATTTTATTATCGTTAGCAGTAGCGCCTTACAAATAAACGCGCTGCTACAACAAAGTTAGTGATAGTGATGTTTACAAAAGAGCGCTACTACTATGTGTAGCCGATCGGCTCAGCAGCGGGAATTTCTCCTTTTTCTATCTGCAGCGCGGTTTTCTTGAGCACGCTACTGCTATCTTGCAGCAGCGCCCGTTTTTAACACGCGCTACTGCTAAAGTTCTGTGTATAAGCTTTTCCCTAGTAGTGTGCTACTAACTATCCTGTGAGAAAAGTAGCATCAATAGCCAAATAAGGCCTACAGCCTGCCAAAAAACCCCGGCGACAAGCCTCAAAGCAGACAAAAACCCTCCTAAAGCATTCATTGGTCTTTGTTACTCCCCCGAATGTGTACTCCACGGTGTGGTGGTTAATATCTACAATACTACCTAGGCTGGTCCTCTCCACTTCACCTTTGAATGCATACAACAATTGAAAAATTTCCTGCCAGTTACCATAAATAGAATCCATAGCATGTTGTTTACCATTGAACAACATCATGTATGGTAAATTTATCTTGAATTTGTCTTTGATGTTCTTATGCAATTCCTTTGGACCCATTTGTTGGTTTTCTTCCACCCACTTCTTTATTTGTTCTGCCACCCATCTTGACTTGGCTCTACTGATTGTATCCTTTTTAAGGGTTGATTCCTGGCATGTGTGCTTAAAAGGGTTTACTTTGACATGAACATTCGTGCTATTTCGCATTTTAGATGCGAGCATCCTCCATGGACAACCCTCAGTCGGACAGTGCACTCTGTAACGTACTTGATCGCTCTTGTCAACTTTGAAAGTATGTTCTACCTTGATGCAGTATTGCACAAGTGCATTTCTACACTCAGTCATGGATGCAAAAAGGTACCTTCTTCCATATGAGGGTTCAAAGGGTCCCATTCAACAACTGCAAGGTCTTTGTCCTCACACACTGCGTCATCATCCACACGGACTGCATTCTAAGCCTCATCTTGGTTTTCAGCCCGAGGTGCCTGTCATAAATTCTGAATAACATCATAATATAGCTTCTCTTCATCAACCCCAGAATTGTAGGAATCAGGCTCCACTTCAAGGGGGACCCTACTGCCAGTGCCTACGCTTGTCGAGCCACCACATTGTCGTGCACCAACTGAACTGTTCTGGCTAGAGCTGCCATTATGACGACTTGGTTCTCCCCGAGATGTTGCACCAGCCATCCTAGGTCCAAATGCCTGCTCAATCACATCAATTTGCATCCTCACATGAAAAATTCTCTTTCTCCTTATGCCTAGCAAACATGATAGCCAGCTCTTCATCATTACTAACTGTCACCCATTTATTTTCCCCATCATAGTATTTGTATTCCACTTCATCAAGCAAACCCCAAGGATATTGGCTACAAATTACCTCCCCAAATTTTCTGAAACTCCAATTACAAGCCATTGGCAACCGATAATCGAAACCTCCTTGGAATTTCTTCTTATTCTTTGCATTCAACATGTACCTATCCCTTCTAATGTGCACCAAGAAAGCAAACCGCAACTCCATCCTAACCGACGAAAAATAGAGACACAATCAGCACACTAACCGGGCAAACCAACTCGAATCGACTACTCAAATGCACAACTAAGCTCAATCTAAACAGGAGGCGTGACTTACCCCTCGGGAACCCAGTCGTGGACGCGGCGGATCTCTGGCCCGATGATGCATGCCTCGCCAAATACTCCGGGGTCGCCGCTGCTCGCCATTTCGCCCTGGGGTTCACCCTCGTGCTTCAAACAGCTCCACCAGCCCCCCACCTATTAGCGTTTCTGCCGGGTGCACGGAAGGAGGCTGCGCCGCGGGTCGAGTAGGTGGCGGGCGCCCCACCCGTGGCGTCGCAGGAAGGTGGCGGGCGGAGCAGGACGGCCGCGGCCGCGGCAGCGCAGCTGGTGGCGGCGCAGGTGCTGGCGGCTGCGCAAGACGGCCGGCCGGCGGACGGGACAAAGTGGGCGCATCGAGTGGCAGGTTATTAGAACCCTAGGATTGATTTGGGGATTTTTTTGCATGGTCCCACATGTCAGCTCCGAACCTACATCCAAGCGGTCCCACGTGTAAGCTCCGGACCCACTACCACTAATGCCTGCCGACGGAATGGACTGAATCTTGCCGTTTGGCCTCGTCATAGTAGTTGCGCATGGACTAGGGGCAAAACTGAGCACAATTCGCAACTGAGGGCAAAACTGAGTGCATGGACACCACTGAGAGCAAAAGGATAATTAACCCATAATGCTATATCAAACAGTCCCAAGAGAAGAAGCACTGGATCGCTTGCTGGTGCTCAGGTTCGGATATCGCCCGACTTTAATTTGGCGGTCCACATTACCGGAAAGATCGCACATAGGCCCCTATCGGAGTGTATTGCACATAGGCTCCCATGATAGGACGGTTGTGCCGCATATCTCTATTGTTCAGTTAAGTTTCAGGATACGGTGTCGGTTTCAAGTTCATAATTGCACCGACACACGGGCATGGCACGGCGCTACCAACAGTAAGTGCTTTCAACTTTTGAACAGACTTAGCACTTTCTACTTCTATACAAACCTAGCGAAGAAATCCTCATATATAAGCAGGTCAAAGAAAAACGACAATAGAAAAGATAGCGAAGGCCACAAAAACGGCCAGACCTAACAAGAAGCCACCGAGACTACCGAACAAGAATGGAACAACACCAACTTGAAAATCCACTGAACACCATTGCACCGAACACACCAAACAGTCTCGGAGAACTCATGATCCTATCCTGACATAAACAATGTAAACAACATTGCACCAATAATCAAGATGAACTGACAAAATAATGTTCTTCTAGTTTGGGGAACAAACGCTCAAGCTTTTGATTTTGCTTTAGTTCTACCTGCGAGCCTAGCAATGGTAGTAACAAGGAATATGGGATATACCACGTGGAGTGCACTCGATTGCCCTCGGTATCTATCTACTTGGAGCAACTTTCCGACGTCTTGGTAACCTCGTGTGAAAAGCAGATAGTAGTTAAAGACAAAGAAATAGTGTTTGAAGCGATATATCTATAGTAAGCTTCCCACGAGCATAATCCAATTGGCTAATCAACACATCACATAAAGGACAGGCGTTGTTGGTAGTATGCATGGGATGGTGGTGCATATATCCAAGTCATACGCGATCGATACTGACTTGGATAAATTTTATAGCTTTGAAGGGAGTCTGTACCGGTTGGTCTACTCACAGGCATAGGAGACGATGTTAGGCGAAAGTCTCTTTCCGGCTATGGCCGGAGGCGACAGCAGTGGCAGTCGTGGGCGTCGCTACCTTCTTGAGGCCGCTGCTATGGTGATGTGCTCCTCTCCCCTGTCGTCCCTTGGTCCGAGGAAACCTCATATCCATGCTCTATCAGACCGGATGATGGCAGCGCCTTGCGCCGTTCCCCTCTTGTGGACATCATTTTTGGAGTAGGGATCAGCCAGAGGAGCCGGTGTTGGTTTGATGGTGGTGGTGGTGCAGCCGGCTTGGGGTCGATGGTGGTTGTTCAGTGGTTTGCTTTTGGGTTCGGCGGCGCTGCCTTTGGCGCCGCAGGGCGGTCATTTGTTTCCCCGTAGTGAAGATGTCTCGCCCCTGTTGTTGTGCAGGCTCAAGACCCTCCCATCACTGGTGGAAAAAGGGCCTTTGGTCGCGGTTCGCAACTGCCATTAGTCGCGGTTGCGCAACCGCGACCGAACGGGCGCGACTAAAGGCCCCCCCTTTAGTCGCGGTTGCTTAAGAACCGCGACTAAAGGCCCGTCCACGTGGGCGCCAGGTGGCCGTCGGGGCGGAGGACCTTTAGTCGCGGTTCTTCTGGCCAACCGCGACTAAAGGCCGCCGCAGGTTTAGGGTTTTAGCCCCCCCCCCTTAAACCTGTTTTCTGTTTAATTTGTATTGTTTTATTTCTTTTGTGCTTTATTTTAATTTTGAAGGAGTTTCATATATTCTACGGTACTACATACATGCATATGAATGTACAATTTCAAATAAATTTGAAATTAGAACCAAAAAGAATTCAAGAGGAATATACAATATATATTCAATATCATCGGATGACCATATACAATTTT
>NC_057795.1:635897315-635910260 GCF_018294505.1 Triticum aestivum | reverse complement strand
AGGTACCCTTTAGTCGCGGTCCGCCTCCCCAACCGGGACTAAAGGGTTTTGGCGCCGCTTCCGTTCCCGCGCAGAAAGACCCTTTAGTCGCAGTTGGGGACAACAACCGTGACTAAAGGGTACCCTTTAGTCGCGGTCCGCCTCCCCAACCGGTACTAAAGGTCTGTGCTAGAACTGGCGCGGTGCGGTGGGATGTTTAGTCCCACCTCTCTAGCCGAGAGGCTTCGACAGTCTTTTATAAGCGCGGCTGCGCTCACCACTTCGAGCTCCTCTCAAATGCAGGCTTACGGGCCTATTCTGTCACTATGTGCCTGTGGGCCTACTCGGCCTTCTGCGGGCCTGAATCCTGGCCCTTTAATGGGTTTCTAGTCGTATTCAGGCCGTGGTGGCCCAGTAGGTGGCATATTTTCTTTTTTTCTTCCTTTTTTCCTTTTTCCTTTTTTCTTCTGTTTTTTTCTTCTGTTTTTTTCTTATGTTTTTCTTCTGTTTGTTTTTTTCTTCTGTTTTTCCTTTTTTCTTCTGTTTTTTTCTTCTGTTTTTTTCTTCCTTTTTCCTTCTTTCTTCTTCTTCCTTTTTCCTTTTAAAATCAGAAAAATAAAACTAATTCATTTTAAAACCCCTTGAAGGTTTGACAAAAGGTTTGATACATCATTCAGTTCATCGACCAAATACAAAGTTTGGTACAATAAATTATTACACATCAATTCTTCCCTTGTGTCCCTGCTTGCTTACGATTGTGCCGTATCCATGGAGCATCCTCATCATTTAACTTAATGCTTGGGTCAATGTTCACTTTGAAGGGCGGAATTTCACCAAACATATTATAATCTTCTGACATGTCTGTCTTGTCCTCCACTCCCACGATGTTTCTTTTCCCTGAAAGAACAATGTGGCGCTTTGGATCATCGCATGATGTACTGATCGTTTTCTTATCTTTCCGTTTCCTCGGTTTGCTACTCATGTCCTTCAAATAAAAAACCTGAGCGACATCTTTGGCAAGGACGAATGGTTCGTCAAGGTAACCAAGATTGTTGAAATCCACCATTGTCATTCCGTATTGCTCGTCCACCTTTACCCCACCTCCTGTTAGCTTGAACCATTTGCACCGGAACAAAGGGACCTTAAAGGAGGAAGAAATCAACGATGCCCAAGGTACACGTTCTTCTTACAATTTGGCAAATGTACACTTTCAGTCTCATGTAAGCAGTGCGTGCATGCATTGTATCCCTTATTTGACAGTCCCGAAAGGTTACTAAGAGCAGGCCAATCGTTGATGGTTACGAAAAGCAACGCTCGTAGGTCAAATTCCTCTTGTTTGTGCTCATCCCACACACGGACACCACCCCACAGCTGTAAAAGTTCATCAACTAATGGCCTTAGGTACACATCGATGTCGTTGCCGGGTTGCTTCGGACCTTGGATGAGCACTGGCATCATAATGAACTTCCGCTTCATGCACAACCAAGGAGGAAGGTTGTAGATGCATAGAGTCACGGGCCAGGTGCTATGGCTAGAGCTCTGCTCGCCAAAAGGATTCATGCCATCCGTACTTAGAGCAAATCTTATGTTCCTTGCGTCAGCTGCAAAATCTTTGAACCATCTGTCGATCTTTCTCCATTGCGTTCCATCTGCGGTGTGTCTCAACTCCCCGTCCGACTTACGGTCCTCTTTGTGCCATCGCAACAACTTGGCATGCTCTTTGTTCCTGAACAGACGTTTCAACCGTGGTATTATAGGAGCATACCACATCACCTTGGCGGGAACCCTCTTCCTGGGTTTCTGGCCCTCAACATCGTCACCAGGGTCATCGCCTCTGATCTTATAACGCAATGCAGTGCATACCGGGCATTCATTCAAATTCTCGTATTCACCGCGGTAGAGGATGCAGTCGTTGATGCATGCATGTATCTTCAGAACCTCTAAACCTAGAGGGCAGACAACCTTCTTTGCTTCGTACGTACTGGCGGGCAACTCGTTATCCTTTGGAAACATATTCTTCAACATTTTCAGCAAGTTTTCAAATGCCGAGTCAGCTACACCTGCCTCTGCCTTTCATTTCAGCAAATCCAGTGTGCAGCCCAGCTTTTTCAGACCATCATCGCATCCGGGGTACAGCGCCTTTCTGTGATCCTCTAACATGCGATCCAAATTCTCCCTCTCCTTTTCAGTTTCGCAGCGTCTCCGTGCATCAGCAATGGTCCGACCAAGATCATCAACGGGATCATCACGTGCCTCTTCTTCACCTTCCCCTTCACCTTCAGCATCCTCCATGAAAGTATCACCGAAATGAGCAAGATAGCTTTCATCGATGAAATCATCCCCTTCTTCATCTTCTTCCATTATAACCCCTCTTTCTCCATGCTTGGTCCAACAATTATAGCTTGGCATGAAACCGTGCCGAAGCAGATGCATGTGAACATCTCTTGAGGAAGAGTAACCCTTCTGATTCTTATAGATAACACATGGACAGATAACAAAACCCCCCTGCTTGTTCGCATTAGCCACTACGAGGAAATCTTTCAAACCCGTAGTGAACTCGCCGGAGAGTCGGTTACCGTACATCCATTGCCGATTCATCTGCATTATTATAATATAAAATATATAATTAACCATCATGCATTTGTTAAACTAACTAGCTACAAACAATATAAATTAAACAATGAACTGCACACATGCATATTTTATCAATGACACACATGCATGAAAGGTTCAAGTTGCTAACCGCGATCGAGGAGGAAAAAATAAATGAGGAACCTCAATTGTGGCTCCAACACTTCATATCATGTTTGTTTCACCCTCTTAGGGCATTTCATCAAACACCTTGTGTGCATAAGAGGAACCAAAAGCAAACCTACACCCCCTTGTGAAGCTTGTGAAGAGAAGTGGCACCAAATGGCTAAGTGAGCGTGCTGAACTGGTATATATAGGGGAGGAGCTTTAGTCGCGGTTGGCCTGGCCAACTGCGACTAAAGGCCTTTGCGCACCTTTAGTCGCGGTTGGCCTGGCCAACCGCGACTAAAGCCCCTCACGTGCACCAGCTGGCCACCGAGCGCCCTGGGCCCAGGCCTTTGGTCGCGGTTCGTCTGCCGAACCGCGACTAAAGACTTCATTAGTCGCGGTTCCTACAGTTTCGCGACTAATGGGGCTGGACGGAAGCCTCTTTTTCTACCAGTGCATGTCTGCCGATGTGTTGGGGCGAGCTCCGTGCTCTTGGTGATGTCTTAGTTCATCTTTGCTCATAGGTGGTGCGAGATGCCTCCCCAACTTGTCAATCATTTTGAATTGCCTTGGAGGAGCTCCCAGACAAAGTTCGTGTTTGGTTGCACTCGTTGACGGTGCACGCTCCCGAGTTGTGCCGTGGGGCTTAGTACACACGCCTGTGCGGTGTGTTAGGCTGCTTGCAAAGTTCTGGCATTGTGATCCTCGACGACACCTCACATCTACGAGTTACTTTCATGGCGATGGCCCTTCCGTCTGCTAGTTAGGCATGCCTTGTCCGGGCATTGCCTGTACAGTTTTCGGCCCGGTTTCTCTCACAAACGGTGTCAAATTGCTCAGTTTTTTATCCGGTTTCCATTATAAACTGGATCAATATGTTCTAAACAAAAAATCTATGATGACCAGTCTTCCAGCCTCCTGGCTAAGGAGTGAACATATTCTGTAACAATGGTATGATCTGAAAACAATAGTTGATAAAAAATATTTGCTCCCACCATCTTCGCTAGCATAAACAGAAATAAAATGACAGCAGTAGCGAGAGTGTGTTCTTGGGCGACATAAACAGAAATAGTTTAAATCCCATTCCACTACTGCAAGTGACGCGGCTTGCAGACTACATAGATACACTGTCATTTCATTGGCAGTTTCGGACTTCCAGCAGTAAGCAACTTGTGTATGAACAGTACAGTCTAATATACACTCGTAGCTGAACTAGAGGAGGAGCAAATCACAAGGTGACGACGCTTCAACTCTCCAGGCTCGAGCCATGATCCGGCCGGGCGGCAAGTAAAATTAAGAAGAAGAAGAAGAAGAAGAAAAAGAATAAACTACGGGTGTCGCTAGAGATGGTGGACAGGGACGAGGCCGTCGTCGAAGTTCTGGGAGTAGCTCTTGAGGTCGTACCCGAAACTCACGGCGCGGCGCTTCGGCCGTAGCATGGAGCGCCTCACCCTCCAGAACAGCTGCCTCACGGGCGCCGGTGCTTGCCGCCACAACCCGGACGCGCCGTGGCTCTTCTTCCCTTCCATCATCTTCCGGCTGCTAATGCTCCTCGTCACGCGCAATGATCCTCCCAGAAACGCCATTGGTCCTTTACGAGTGATTAAACACGGCTCTGCTGCTCTTCTTTCTTGATTAGGTTGCTCGTGATCTGAGATGGAGGCACCGTTTGCACAAATGGGGCTCCTCAGTAGCCGTTTTATAAGCCCGCCAAATGGATAGGGATCCGATGCCGACGCCGAATGACTGACGGGCCTGCCACCACCCATGTACACTCATGGCTAGCTGAGGAGGAAAATCAACTTTACACAACGATCAGCCCATGGAAAAAACCACATTTCCGGCATCTTTTCCCGTTGTGACCCTACACTACACATCGACGTGGTGATGGAATCTCACTCCCATAAAAGGCAAAGGTACAGTATCCTAGGAGGGTCGGTGGAAGCGTCGTGCCGTGTCGACACAGATGCATACTCAAAAGTAATTTCGCTTGAGGCATCCATCGACAAGCGTTGGTGCTTGCCATACCACGACCAATATTTTTTTAATTCTAAATAGTGTTGTATCAAAAGGTCACAAGAGAAGAAGCACTGGATCGCATGCTGGTGCTCAAGTTCGGGTATCGCCCGATTTTAATTTGGCCGTCCACGTCCACATTACCGGAAAGATTGGCACGAGGCAAATATTCTTTATGTGTCAATAAAGATACATTGGAATCATGTGGTCTTGGTTAGTGACAACCCATATATTCCATATGTGGTCTTGGTTAGTGACAACCCATGATGATATGGTTCGTTGGGACAAATCTTCATTGGAAAAGAAACAAAGGCAGGAGAAGAAGAAAGATGATGGCTGCATCGTGCCACTTTACACGCACCACGTATGGTCATGTCCCATATATCCATTATCCACCGTAAGCACTTTCTACTTTTGTACAGCCCTACCAGTTTCAACTTTTGTGCAGACCTAGCAATCGACAATTCCACATACAAAGCGGAACTTCTAACAGCACCAGTACCTCCCGGCACATCTGTTGCCCTTCGTCTCCGCATCAAGATTGTTTTGCTGACTTGTAGTATAAAGGTACCAAATATTTTGCTGCAGAAATACATTGCAATACACTCGATAGAAGTCCGTGGTAGTAGTTTTTCGTGTGGTAATGGTAGAGAAGGACGGAGAGCTGCATGCACACATCTTCTCTCTCTCTCTCTCTCTCTCTCTCTCTCTCTCTCCACCCATGAAAAACTAGCTTTTCATTTTTCTTGTGAAATATTAATTCATTGATATCTTTTGAATAAAAAATTATTCTAAAATCCTTTTAAATATTTGAATTCCGGGTGACGAGATCGTTAAAAAACCTAGCAATCGACATAAAAAAGGGAAATTCTAACAGCACCAGTACCTACCGGCACATCTGTTGCCCTTCGTCTCCGCGTCAAGATTGTTGTGCTGAGTTGCAGTATAAAGGTACCAAATTTTTTGCTGCAGAAATACATTGCAATACACTCCGATATAAGTCCATGATAGTAGTTTTTCGTCTGGTAAAGGAAGAGAAGGACGGAGTGCTGCATGCACGCATATTCTCTCTCTCCACCCATTAAGAAAACTAGCTTTTCATTTTTCTTGTGAAATACTAATTCATTCATATCTTTTGAATAAAAAATTATTCAAAAATCTTTTTAAATATTGGAATTCCGGGCGACGAGATAGCTAAAACAAGATCAGATTTGAATATATTTTGAATGATTTAAAAGCTTAATGACACATATTTCACTCATTTCTTAAAACATAGATTTCATTCATTAATTAAAAACACTGATTTCATTTCAATATTCAGAACACTGATTTCATTTCAGAAACATTGTTTTGACCCACTTCAAAAGAAGTGTTCCATGTAATTCAACAAGAATAATTTCACTCATTTTCAGAAAGACCGATTTCACTAGTATAAGAATACATATATCATTCATTTTAAAACACCGGTTTCACTTTTTTAAGACAACATATTTTACACATTTCAAAGACAAAAGATTTCACTACACTAATTTATGAATCATTGATTTCACTTATTTCAAAGAACCGATTTCACTATTTTTAAGCAACATATTTCACTCATTTCAAGGAAAGAGATATCACAAGTTTATATCATTGATTTTGGTTAATTCAAAGTACTGATTTCAATGAACTCAAAAAATGATTTCACTTATTTCGAAGAACCGATTTCACTTCACATAATTAAAAGAAGGATACAATGTACAGTCTACGTTCCTGAACTCCTCTTTACTAGTAGAGATACATGTTCTAGGTTTGATAATGTTGGTCCCATGGTTCGTACAGGAAATGAAAGGTTTTAGTAGTCCTTCCCATGGTTTTTTTGATGAGATGTCTCTGATATTGCGTATACAAGCTAGATATTAACATGTCGTGTTGATGTGCATCTCTAAGTTCATCTTCATCGCCGTTGGGTAAGTGGCTCTCCTGCGACTGCTCCAGTTTGGCTTCGTTGGACTGGACGAGCTTCTTGCCTTCAGGTGGTTGTCTGCTTACTTCTACTAAACCGCCCGAGGAAAAAATGGAGGCCAACTGAAAGTTGGCGCGGTAAGTGATGACAACCCGCTGCGGTGGCAATGTTGTCGTTTGAGAACTATTCACACCCTATATGGTCTATATGTAGAAATATGGTGAGGTGCGTATTTCCGGGTGATGTTCTCATAATTCCAAATGGAATGATATGAGAGAGCAGCGGTGATGAGTCACTAGTAGAAAACAGGGCTTTGGTTGAGGCCAGGATAAGGGCATTAATCCCGGTTCACTCATGAACCGGGACCAAAGGGTGCATCAGTCCCGGTTCGTGAGGCCAGGGCGCCGACTCAAACGGACAAACCACGCGTCCGTTTGGGTCGCCCCGTTGGACGGCGAGGCGGACGTGCGTGTCCGCATTCTCAAATGGGTCGGCTTGGCCGTCCAACGGGAGGCGGACCTAAATGTGTTGCGTGGAGAAAAACAAGCTCACGGAGATAAACATAATTAAACATAAGTGTCCGGTCAACCGCCGGCCAAACTCCACTTAAACCTAATTAAACATTACCGGAAAATAAACACCGAAGGGTCGGTGGAAGCCTCGTGCCGTGCCGACACAGCTGCATACTCAAAAGTAATTTCGCTTGAGGCATTCATCGACAAGCGTTGGTGCTTCCATACTACGACCGGTGTTTTTTTAATTCTAAATAGTGTTGTATCAAAAGGTCACAAGAGAAGAATCATTGGATCGTATGCTGGTGCTCAAGTTCGCGTATCGCCCGATTTTAATTTGGCCGTCCACATTACCGGAAAGATTGGCATGTAGGCAAATACTCTTTATGTGTCAACAAAGATACGTTGGAACCATGTGGTCTTGGTTAATGACAACCCATATATCCGACCATGATAATATAGTTCGTTGAGACAAATCTTCATCGGAAAAGAAACAAAGGGCGGAGAAGAAGAAAGACAATGGCAGCGTCATGCCACTTTGCGCACCATAATCGTTTCCTATATATCCATTATCCACAATAAGCATAAAAAGCGGAAATTCTAACAGCACGTGTACCTACCGGAACATCGGTTGCCCTTCGTCTCCGCATCAAGATTATTGTGCTGACTTCTAGTATAAAGGTACCAAATATTTTACTACAGGAATATATTGCAATACACTCCAATAGAAGTCCATGATAGTAGTTTTTCTTCTGGTAAAGGTAGAGATGGACGCAGTGCTGCATGCACACATTCTCTCTCTCTCTCTTTCTCCACCCATGAAAAAACTAGCTTTTCGTTTTTCTTGTTCAGTGCTTCTTCTCTTGGAAGCTTTTTATTTTAAGTATAAATAATATGTTCAGTTGTTTCCTTTTGGGTTCGATGGCGGTGCCTTTGGACCTGCGGCCATCTGTTTCCCCCCGTGACGGTGTCTCGCCCCTGTTGATGTGCAGGCTCAAGACCCTCCCATATCTGCAGATGTGTTGCAGCGAGCTCCGTGCTCTTGGTGATGTCTTAGTTAATCTTGGCTCATAGATGGTGCGAGATGCCTCCCAACTGGCCAGTCATTTTGAATTGTCGTGGAAGAGCTCCCAGCCAAGTTTCGTGTTTAGTGTCTGATGACCCACAAGTATAGGGATCTATCATAGTCCTTTCGATAAGTAAGAGTGTCGAACCCAACGAGGAGCAGAAGGAAATGACAAACGGTTTTCAGTAAGGTATTCTCTGCAAGCACTGAAATTACAGGTAACAGATAGTTTTGTGATAAGATAATTTGTAACGGGTAACAAGCCACAAAAGTAAATAAAGTGCAGCAAGGTGGCCCAATCCTTTTTGTAGCAAAGGACAAGCCTGGACAATTTCTTATAATGAGAAAAGTGCTTCCGAGGACATATGGGAATTATCGTCAAGCTAGTTTTCATCACGCTCATATGATTCGCGTTCGGACTTTGATAATTTGATATGTGGGTGGACCGGTGCTTGGGTACTACCCTTTCTTGGACAAGCATCCCACTTATGATTAACCCCTATTGCAAGCATCCGCAACTACAAAAGAAGTATTAAGGTAAACCTAACCATAGCATGAAACTAATGGATCCAAATCAGCCCCTTACGAAGCAACGCATAAACTAGGGTTTAAACTTTTGTCACTCTAACAACCCATCATCTACTTATTACTTTCCAATGCCTTCCCCTAGGCTCAATTAATGGTGAAGTGTCATGTAGTCGACGTTCACATAACACCACTAGAGGAGAGACAACATACATCTCATCAAAATATCAAACGAATACCAAATTCACATGACTACTAATAGCAAGACTTCGCCCATGTCCTCAAGAACAAACGTAACTACTCACAAAGCATATTCATGTTCATAATCAGAGGGGTATTAATATGCATTAAGGATCTGAACATATGATATTTCACCAAATAAACCAACTAGCATCAACTACAAGGAGTAATCAACACTACTAGCAACCCACAGGTACCAATTTGTGGTTTTGATACAAGATAGGATACAAGAGATGAACTAGGGTTTGAGAGGAGATGGTGCTGGTGAAGATGTTGATGGAGATTGACCCCCTCCCGATGAGAGGATCATTGGTGATGATGATGGTGATGATTTCCTCCTCCCGGAGAGAAGTTTCCCCGGCGGACCAGCTCCGTCGGAGCCCTAGATTGGTTCCGCCAAGGTTCCGTCTCGTGGCGGCGGAGTTTCGTCCCGTAAGCTTGTTTATGATTTTTCCAAGGTAAGAGACTTCATATAGCAGAAGATGGGCACCGGAGGGCCACCAGGGGGCCCATGAGGCAGGGGCGCGCCTAGTAGGGGTGGGGCGCGCCCCCACCCTCGTGGCCAGGGTGTGGACCCCCTCTGGTACTTCTTTCGCTCAAAAATTCTCATTAATTCCAAAAATGACTTCCGTGGAGTTTCAGGACTTTTGGAGCTGCGCATAATAGGTTTCCAATATTTTCTCATTTTCCAGTCCAGAATCCCAGCTGTCGGCATTCTCCCTCTTCATGATAAACCTTGTAAAATAAGAGAGAATAGACATAAGTATTGTAATATAACGTGTAATAACAGACCATAATGCAATAAATATCGATATAAAATCATGATGCAAAATGGACGGATCAGTGTCACTTGTTGACTGTGGATGCTCCTGAGTTGTGCCATGAGGCTCGGTACACGCGCCTGTGCGGTGTGTTAGGCTGCTTGCAAAGTTCTGTCATTGTGATCCTCGACGACACCTCACATCTACTGAGGGACTTTCATGGCGATGGCCCTTCCGTCAGCTCGTTCGGGCGATGGCGATGACCCTCGACGACACCTCACATCTAAGATCTGAAGAACAATGGTAACAGTTCTGTCTAATATACACGCAGCTGAACCGAGGCAAACCTTTGGGTCATCGCCGAAGCTAAAAAAATAGGGTCTTTTATCACGCGCGAGTAATCCGCATGTCGTGTTTTTCGGTGGCTTGTAACAAACTCTATTCTCTCTTATTTAAGGGATGAGGCAAAGCTTTTGCCTCCGTTTCAAAAAAAAAACAAGCGGAGGAGCAAATCACAAGGTGACGACGCTTCAATACCTCCATCCTCGAGCCATGGTCTGGCCGGGCGGCAAGTAAAATTGAGAAGAAGAAGAAGAAGAAGAAGAAGAAGAAGAAGAAGAAGAAGACCCCGTGGGTGTCAGCTACAGGCGGTGAGCTGGGATGAGGCCATCATCGAAGTTGTGGGAGTAGCTCTTGATGTTGTACTGGAGCTAATGGCGCGGCTCTTCGGCTGCAGCATGGCTCGCCTCACCCTCCAGAACAGCTGCCTCACGGGCAGCGGCGTCTGCCGCCACAACACCGACCCGCCATAGCTCTTTCCCTCCATCATCTTCTGGCTGCTAATGCTCTTCGTCACGCGCAATGATCCTCCCAGAAACACCATTGGTCAACCTTGATGAGATGATGCGTACGGGAGCTCGCTCACAGTTGATTAAAGAGAAAAGTCCACTTTTCGTCCCTCAATTCTTTGGTTTGCTCACTTTAGCGTACGTGTGCACGCCGCTTCGGGTGGTTTTCAAACCCTTGGATGTCATTTTAGCACGAAAATTTGCATGCACCTTGCGCACCTGAGAATCTTCGACCTAAAAAAAATTCAGATTTTTTGATTTTTTTTTGCTATTTTTTGAATTTATGTTTCATCACAGAGTATATTTAGTTTTTTTTTTGCCGCGAGCTCCTCGAGGGTCCAAACATGACAAAAATTGACACGTACCTTGCGCACTGATTATCTACGACGCAAAAAAATTCGGATTTTTTTTATTTTTCTGCTATTTTTTGATTTTACCGTTCATCCATGCACTGTTCATCTCGTGGTCAAAACCGGGTTGACTCGGCAGCGAAACCTTGCAGGGACGAAAAGTGGCTGGTTTCGAGAGTTCGTGGTGCAATCTATCCGGTTTTAGAGTTGATGGACCAAAAATGAGCAAACTGAAGAATTGAGAGATAAATGGACTTTTCTCTTGATTAAACACAGCTCTGCTACTCTTCTTTCTTTCTTGATTAGGTACGTAGCGACTAACTTCTGATCTGAGATGGATGCACCGTTTGCACAATTGGAGCTTCTCAGCAGCCGTTTTATAAGCTCGCCAAACAGACAGGGCTCTGACGCCGCCGTCGACAGCCACCGCTCACGCGCAATCACGGCCGACGGAAAAAATCCACTTTACACAACGATCGGCAAATGGCAAAATCACATGTCGGACATCTTTTCCTGTTGTCACCCTACACTACACACCTACTGTCAAAGACTGATCGACGCGGCATCGGCGTGGCGATGGAATCTCTCTCCCATAAAAGGTAAAGGTACAGCATCCTAGGAGCGAGAGGGTCGGTGGAGGCCTCGTGCCGTGTCGACACAAGCAGTTGCATACTCGAAAGTAAATTCGTTTGAGGCATCAGGCATCCATCGACAAGTGTTGGCGCTTGCCATACCACTGCCAGTGCTTTTTTTTAAGAAAAAACGACCCGTGCTTTTTTTCGACAAAGAAAATATATTAATATCTTGGAGATACCAATTACACTCAGCATGTGCAACAATACAATACCTAATGGCACAACGGATACACACAACCAAAAAAACAATCTAAAACAAAAAAGTTATGCTACAATGATCTAGTCCTTGAAGCAGCAGGTACAAACACCACCAAGAAACACTTCAAGTCCAAATTCTCCAAAAGTGACGCCTCCAAGAAGGAAACAGTGCACAAACGGCGTCGTCGCCCGATCATAAATCATTGGTTTTCACCCTGAAGAAAGTCCAGGCTCTCAAAACAATGCCTTAAAAGATGTCATCGTCAGGCACAATCAATTAAGGCCAGACCTTGGGTTTTCACCCTGAAAGGTAAGACATTGAACTTCTCCTGTGTTGTCACCCCCACTTGCATGCCGCTGCTACAAGTCCCGAAACACCAAGAAAGTTCATCATCACCGCAAAGTTTCGAACCACCATTACTAGTCCTCAGATCACGGCTCCCATGACATTCTTTGCCTTTGACTTCACCATGGAACGAAAAAAACATGTCTCATGATGGCAACAAATAGCAAAGCGTCGTGCCGCTCCCTCCAAAAAAAAACGGTCGGAAAAAACTTGACACTTCGTGCGCACGACCGAACCCAATCCAATACAGCAATCTCCAGGCATGAGGTGCCCAAGGGAGTTCGCTGGCGGAGCCTTCCGGAGCTTGACACTCCGATCAGATCAAGGAGGACAAGCATCAAGCCAATCTTCGTCTTGGCGTGAGAGGAACCCTAGGACCGCCGCCTTTATTAGGCAGAATGACGGCCCCCACGCCGTCCCCCGCCGACTCCCAACAACAGGCCAGAGATGTGAGCAGACACCGCCAGACATTGAATATATTGAGCAATGTTAAGTCAAGAAAACAATTACATGTATATGCCCCTCTTAACCATCAAGCAACTAACTTGTAGAATATACCAGAGTTTATTTCAAAGAATAGTATATCTTAGATTAATCAGAATTTCCAACCTATTTTATCTCTTGGTGCACTACGGCGAGAATAACTTTGACGTTGCAACACGCACGCTGATTGTTCTAGTAAGGATGGATTTCGGCCTAAACGATCAATTATCTACCAAATGGGAGTTTCGAGGGGGCCTGAACATTCTGATCACGTGGAATACATTAATGTTTCTTAATCAAAA
>NC_057795.1:635782109-635897011 GCF_018294505.1 Triticum aestivum | reverse complement strand
CCAAATCATGCCTCCTGAAAATTGACATCGAAAATTCACTTCACTCTCAATATGAACCCATATCAAACATGAGAGCAAGAGAAACCCCGGTGCGAGAGTGAATTCTAGCACGCATGACATAAACATAAATAGTTTAAATCCCATCCCATCGTGGCAAGTAACGGCAATCATAACTTTGACATTGTAATTTAACGGTGCTACAACGTACACCAATGCTTCTAATAAGGATGGATCTCGACCTAAAACGATCAATTATCTACCAAATTGGAGTTTCAAGGGTCCTTAACATTCTGATCATGTGGAATACATTATAATGTTTCTTAATCAAAGGGATAAATTTTAATCTCACCACTGATCTACCTACAAAATCACAAACTTTTATAAGGGTGGTTCCGAATCATGCCTCCTGAAAATTTACATTGAAAATCCACTTCACTTCCCAATATGGATGCATATATATCAAACAACTTAGTTATACTACATTGGTTCATTTCGTGAATAAAATGAGAGCTATATATAGCAAGACAAGCCCCGGTCCGAGAGTATATTCTAGCGCTCGCAACATAAACAGAAATAGTTAAAATCCCATTCCAATGTAGCAGACTTTCAACATTAGAATAGATACACTATCATTTCATTGGTAGTTTCAGACTTTCAACACTAAGAAACTTGCGCATGAACAGTAATGTCTAATACTATAATACACTTCAAATTAACAGAAATAGCGAGACAAGCCATGGCGCGAGAGTATATTCTAGCACTCGCAACATTAACAGAAATAGTTAAAATCCATTCCACTGTCGCAAGTGACGGCTTGCAGATTACATAGAAGGAAGCACACTAGAATAGATACGCTGTCATTTCATTGGTAGTTTCAGACTTTCAACACTAAGCAGCATGTGCACAAACAGTAATGTCTAATACTATAGTACACTTCAAACTCTTGTGCAGTACAAGGTGATGACACTTCAAACTCTCCGGCCTCGAGCTGTGGTCCAGCCGGCGGCAAGTAAAATTAGGAAGCAGAAGTGAGTGTCTGTCACTAGAGGCGGTGGGCAGGGACGAGGCCATCGTCGAAGTTTTGGGATTAGGTCTTGAGGTCGTACTCGAAACTCACGGCACGGCGCTTCGGGCTTAGCCCGGTGCGTCTCATCCTCCATAAGAGCTGCCTCATGGGCGCTGGCGCCTGCCGCCACGACCTCGACCCACCGTGGCTCTTTCCCTCCATCATCTTCTGGCTGGTAATGCTCTTCGTCATGCGCAATGATCCTCCTAGAAACGCCATTGGTCGACCTTGATGAGATGATGGGAATGGGAGGTCACGGTTGATATGATTAAGCACCACTCTGCTGTGATTGATTAGGTAGCTTTTGATTGCAGAAATGGGGCTCCTCAGCTTTGACAAACGGATAGGGCTCTGACGCCGACCAGAACGACGACCGGGTCTGCCACCACCTGCGTGCACACTCACAGCTGATGAGCAAAATCCCCTTTAATAAGGGGATCCCATGGAAAAATAACATTTCGGGTATCTTTTGCCTTTGCCACCCTACACTACACACCATACAGTCATGTTCGCTTGAGGCATCCATCGACAAGTGTTAGTGCTTGCCATGTCATTACTAGTAGAAAAGAGGGCTTTGGTCCACCCCGGGTTAGCCCATTAGTCCCGGTTTAGTCTAGAACCGGGACTAATGGGGGCATTAGTCCCGGATCGTGCGCCCAGGGGCCACGTGGGTCATTTGTCCCGGTTCGTCTGGACCTTTTAGTCCCAGTTGGTGCCACGAACCGGGACTAAAGGGTGCGATGCCCATTAGTCCCGGTTCGTGGCACCAACCGGGACTAAAGGTTACCTTTAGTCCCGGTTCGAGCCACCAACCGGTACTAATGGGGTTTGAGGCATTAGTACCGGTTCATGGCACGAACCGGTACTAAAGGTCACATTTTCAAACTCCACCCCCCCGGATCGCCTTTTCAGTTTTTAAAAAATAAAATAAAATGATGAAAATGTCAAAAAATAAAAAAAAAAGTTTCCCATGTGATATGTGGTCTAGTTGTTGGAAAAATTTGCAAATGTGAATTTCGACTTTATTTGCAAAATCTCTCTAGAATTTAGTAAAATGGGCATAACTTTTGCATACTGACTCGGATGAAAAAGTTTTTTATATGAAAAATCATCTACTCGAAAAGTTACATCCAAATTTAACCGGGGGAACCCCGTTAAGCATTTTTAGAATCCTCAAAAACCTAACAGAAGAAAAGTTACGGGGCTTTTAAGATCTAGAGTGGAAAAAATCAAGAAAATTTCAAATTGTGGTCAAACAATGGTCAAACTAATTATTCTAGAATATTAGTGTTACTAAATATTTATTTCAGTTATTTTGAATTTTGGTCAAATCTGGTCAAACTGTGGTCAAACAATGGTCAAACAATGGTCAAACTAATTATTCAAGAAATATTAGTGTTACTAAATAATTATTGTTTTTTAAAACAATAGTTTCAAACTCAAAGAGTGAAATGTGTCACTTCATGCTCACGCAAAATTCCTGAGGGTTAATAGGATTGACATCTTACTATTGTCAGCAAAACAACCAGTGCAGACTTGGAAACGTGGGAGAATAGAACCCGGAAGTTAAGCGTGCTCAGGCTGGGGGAGTGGGAGGATGGGTGACCGTTCGGGAAGTTAGATGGTTAGGAATGATGAGGGGTGATTAGAGATTGGAGAATAAATTGAACAGTGATGAGGGATGGTGATTAGAGATTAGAGGTTAAAATAATTCAGAAATTTGAAAATCAAAAAAATTTCAAAAAAAATTCAAAAAAAATCATAAATTTCCTTTAGTCCCGGTTGGTGTTACCAACCGGGACTAAAGGTGGAGCTCCACGTGGCCGCGACCTGGTTCCAGTTTGAACCGGGACTAAAAGGTGGAGGCATTAGTAACGACCCTTTAGTCCCGGTTCAAGAACCGGGACTAAAGGCCCTTACGAACCGGGACTGATGCCCCCTTTTCTACTAGTGCATGGCCAGTGTTTCTTAGTTCTAAATAGTGTTGTATCAAACGGTCCCAAAAGAAAAAGCACTGGATCGTGTGCTCATGCTAAGGTCCGGATATCCCCCGACTTTAATTTGGCCGTCCACATTACTGGAAACATTGGTATGTAGGCAGATACTCTTTGTGTGTTAATAAAGCTATGTTGAAACCATGTGCTCTTGGTTACTGACGACTCATATATCCGATCATGAAGATATAGTTCTTTGGGACAAATCTTCATCGGAAAAGAAACAAGGGGAGGAGAAGAAGAAAGTCGATGGCTGCATCGTGGCACTTTACGTGCACAACGGTCATGACCCATATATCCATTATCCATTGTTCTGTTAAGCTGAGCTAGCATCGGTGAACACTTTCTACTTTGGTACAGATCTAGCACTTTCAACTTTTGGACAGACCTAGCAATCGACATAGAAAGCGGAAATTCTAACGCCACCAGTACCTACTGACACATCTGTTGCCATTCGTCTCTGAATAAACTTGTTGTGCTGACTTGCAGTATAAAGGTACCAAATATTTTCCGCAGGAATACATTGCAATACACTTCAATAGGAGTCCATTATAGTAGTTTTTCATCTGGTAAAAGTAGAGAAGGACGGAGTGCTGCATGCACACAGATTCTCTTTCTCCCCTCATTGAAGAACTAGCTTTTCTTTTTTTTTTCTTGTGAGATACTAATTCACTGATATCTTTTGAATAAAAAAGTTATTCTAAAATATTTTTACATATTTGGATTCCGGGCGACGAGATCGTTAAAACAAGATCAAATTGGAATATATTTTAAGTGGTTTAAAAAATTAATGAAACATATTTCACTCCTTTGTTAAAAATAGATTTCATTCATTAATTAATACAGTGATTTCATTTGAATATTCAGAACGCTGATTACATTTAACAAACATTGATTTCACTCATTTAAAAACATGTTCCATTTAATTCAACAAAAATAATTTCACTCATTTTCAAAAATACCGATTTCACTAGTATAAAGATACATATTCCATTCATTTCAAAACACCTATTTCACGCATTTCAAAAGACTTATTTCACTCAATTCAAAAAAATACCACTCATTATCTGAGAGACCGATTTCACTTTCTTGAAACAAAGTATTTCACTGATTACAAGGAAAAAAAGATTTCAAGACACTTGTTTATGAATCATCGATTTCACGTAATTCAAAGTACTGATTTCAATCAACTCAAAAATAATTTGACTTATTTCAAAGAACCGATTTCACTAGTTTTAAACAACATATTTCAATCAGTTCAAAGAAAATAGACTTCTCTAGTTTATGAATCATTGGTTTTAGTTAATTCAAAGTACTGGTTTCAATCAACTCAAAAAATAATTTCACTTATTTCAAAGAACCGATTTCACTTATTTCACACAATTAAAAGAAAGATACCAATGTACAATCCACAATCCTCAACTCCTCTTTAATAGTAGAGATACCTGTTCTAGCTTTTGTAATGTTGGTCCCATGGTTCGTATAGAAAATAAAAGGTTTTAGTTGATTTTTCCCAAGGTTTTTGTGATGAGATGCCTCTTGTATGGCTTATACAAGCTAAATATCATCATGTCGTATTGGTGTGCATCTTTTAGTTCATCTTCATCGCCATTGGGTAAGTGGCTCTCCCGGGAGTGAGAGGGTCGATGGAGGCCTCGTGTCGTGTCGACACGTCAGTTCCATACTCAAAAGTAATGTCACTTGAGGCATCCATCGACAAGTGTTGGTGCTTGCCATGTCATGACCAGTGCTTTTTAGTTCTAAAATAATGTTGTATCAAACGGTCCCAAGAGAAGAAGCACTGATCATGTGCTTGTGCTCAGGTTCGGATATCCTCCGACTTTAATTTGGATGTCCACATTACCGGAAAAATTGGCACGTAGGAAAGACTCTTTATGCGTAAATAAAGCTATGTTAAGACCATGTGGTCTTGGATAGTGACGATCCATATATCCGATTATGAAGATGTAGTTCCTTTACGCGCACCACGGCCATAGCCCATCTATCCATTATCCATTGTTCAATTAAGCTGAGATAGCAGCAGTAAGCAGTTTCTACTTTTGTACAAACCTACCACCTTCAACTTTTGCGCAGACCTAGCAATGGGCATAGAAAGCGGAAATCCACCCGTGCCTACCGGCACATCTGTTGCCCGTCATCTCGGCATGAAGATTGTTGTGCTAACTTGCGGTATAAAGATAGCAAATATTTTGCTGCAGGAATACATTGCAATACACTGTGAAAGGGTCCATGATAGTAGCTTTTCGTCTGTTAAAATTATAGAAGGACGGATGGTTGCATGCACACATATTCTCTCTCTTAACCATCGAAAAACTAGCACTTCATTATTATTGTGAAATAATTCATTGATATCTTCTGAATAAAAATGCTACTTTAAAATTGTTTTACATATTTGAATTCCCGACACCAAGATCTTAAAACAAGATCAAATTTTAATACATTTAAATGATTTAAAAATTAGTGAAACATATTTCACTGCTTCCTTAAAAACTGATTCCACTCATTAATTAAAAACAGAGACTGTGGAAATATTTAAAACATTAATTTCATTTCAAAAATATTGAGTTCCCTCATTTCGAATGATTTTTTCATTTAATTAAAGAAACAGTTACACTCGTTTTCAAAAAGAGTGAGTTCACTAGTTTAAAAGTACATATTTTCACTCAATAAAAAGTTTTCACTCATTTCAAAAGGCTTATTTCACTCATTTCAAAAAATAATAAACTCCTTAACAGATAGACCGATTTCACTCGTTTTAATTCACTCATTTCAGAAAATAAAAGATAATAATTACATGTGCATGCCCCTCTTAACAATCAAGCAAATAACTTGTAGAATATGTCAGACTTCCTTTTGAAGGATAATAGTATATCTTAGTTCAATCAGATTTCCAAGCTATTTGCTAAATCTCTTGATACAATGAGGCAAGCATAGCTTTGACGTTGTAATTCAATGGCGCAGCAACACACTGATGCTTCTAGTAAGGATGGATCTCGGCCTAAATGATCAATTATCTACCAAATGGGAGTTTCGAGAGGCCTGAACATTCTGGTCACGTGGAATAAAATATAATGTTTCTTAATAGAGGGAAAAGTTTTAACCTCACTGCTGATCTACATACAAAATAGTGAACTTTTATAAGGGAGGGTTCCAAATCTTGCCTCCTGAAAATTAACATCACAAATCCACTTCAGTCCCAATATGCGTGCATATAAAACTGCTTAGCTACACACTAACACTACATTGGTTTCATCTCGAGAATAAAATGGCAGCGATAGCGAGAGAAGTACCGGTGCGAGAGTGTATTCTAGGGCGACACAAACATAAATTGCTGAAATGCCGTTCTATTGTGGCAAGTGACGGCTTGCAGACTACATAGAAGCACATAGATACACTGTCATTTCGTTGGCAGTTTCAGACTTTCAACACTAAGCAACTATTGTACGAACAATACTTTCTAATACTAGTACACTGGGTATTTTCCAACTCAATTTTTTTTCACTAGTACACCGGTAGCTGAGCTAGAGGAACAAATCACACAAGGTGACGGCGCTTCAAACTCTCCAGCCTCGAGCCGTGCTTCGGCTGGGCGGCAAGTAAAATTGAAAAGAAGAAGAAGAAGAAGAAGAAGAAGAAGAAGAAGAAGACGCTGCGTGTGTTGCTAGAGGCAGTGGGCATGGACGAGTCCATCGTCGAAGTTCTGGGAGTAGCTCTTGATGTCATACCCGAAACTCACGGTGTGGCGCTTCGGCCGCAGCATGGCCCGCCTCACCCTCCAGTAGAGCTGCCTCACGGGAGCTGGCGCCTGCCGCCACGACCCCGACCAGCCGTGGCTCTTCCCTTCCGTCATATTCCGGCTGCCAATGCTTCTCGTCACACGCAATGATCCTCCCAGAAACGCCATCGGTCCTTGATGAGTGATTAAACACGGCTCTGCGCTGCTCTTCTTTCTTGATTAGGTTGCTCCTGATCTGAGATGGATGGTTTTGGTTTGCACAAATGGGGCTCCTCAGCAGCCGTTTTATAAGCTCGCCGAATGGACGAGGCTCCGACGCTGACGTCAACGACGGCCGGGCCTGCCACCACACACGCGCACTCACGGCTAGCTGACGAGAAAAATCCACTTTACACAAGGATTAGCCCATGGCAAAATCAGATTCCGGGCATCTTTTGCCATTGCCACCCTAAACTACACACCCTACAGTCAAAGTCCAACACGGAATCTGCGTGGCCCAAAGGGAGGATAACATCCAAAGAGCGAGGGGTTGGTGGAGGCCTGGTGCCGTGTCGACACAGGCAGTTGCATACTCAAAAGTAATTTTTCTTGAGGCTTCCATCCACAAGTGTTCGTGCTTGCCACCAGTGCTTTTTACTTCTAAATAATGCTATATCAAACGGTCCCAAGAGAAGAAGCACTGGATTGCTTGCTGGTGCTCAGGTTCGGAAATCGCCTCACTTTAATTTGGCCATCCACATTACCGGAAAGATTGGCACGTAGGCAAATACTCTTTATGTGTTAATAAAGCTATATGTTGGAACCACGTGCTCTTGCTTAGTGACAGCTCGTATATCCGATCATGAAGATATAGTTCTTTGGGACAAATCTTCATCAGAAAAGAAACAAAGGGAGAAGAAGAAGAAAGATGATGGCTGTATCGTGACGCTTTACACGCACGACGGTCGTGGCCGATATATCCATTATCCATTGTTCAGTTAAGCTGAGGTAGCAGGCTTTTGTACAGACCTAGCATTTTCAACTTCTGTACGTAGTTGTAGCAATCGACATAGAAAGCAGAAATCCTAACCGCACCGGTATCTACCGGCACACCTGTTGCCCTTCGTCTTCGCACCAAGATTGCTATGCTGACCTGCAGTATAAAGGTACCAAATATTTTGTTGCAGGAATACATTGCAATACACTCTGATAGGGGCCCATGATAGTAGTTTTTCGTCTCATAAAAGTAGAGAAGAACAGATCGTTGCATGCATACAGAGACTCGCTCGCCACCCATTGAAAACCTAGCACTGTTAGTATTAATCTTGATGCATGTAGTTAGTTGGTTAGTGGATTGACTAGTCATGCGTGCATGCATTGGTAGTTAGCTGGTTAGCCGGCCTGGAGTTAGTGGCCGGTAGTGTTGGCCGTGTGATGCGTGCGTGGGGGTCATGCATGCTTGGCCGCTGCGTCACCTCGAGTATAAAGGTCAGGTAATGAAGTACGAGAGTCTTGGTGCTCTGGAAAGTAAAAAACGGGGCTGTGTTCAGCCGGGTGAAAATTCCAGTGTACCCTATTCCTTCTTCTACCTCCAGTTTTGAATGAGAGAGGGAGAGCGGCAACAACAATTGGTATCATGAGCTTGGTGTCTTGGCCGTGCTTGCCGTGTCGAAGGCGTGGCGGCGGTGGCGGCGTTCGCCAGCGGCTGCGCGGTGAAGCTCCTGGCCATGTGTCGGTCTATGGAGGTGCGTGGCGCGGCGAGGAGGCCGCAGTGGCTGCGGCGAACGCGGCGTGCGCGGCCGACATGGAGGCATCGGCTGCGGCGCACGGCGAGCATGTGGTGACGGCGACGCGTGGCGGGTCCGCGGCTGTGCGGTGTGATGTTGTGCGCGCGAAGAGCACGGTGGTCGCAGAGACGAGGAGGTCGCGGAGGACCTGTGTGGTGGCGCAGAGGTCGCGGCGGCTCGGCGCGACAACCATGGAGGCGCATGGCACGGAGCCGCGGCGGCCCTGGCGGACCTGCGCGGTGGCGTGGCGTGGCGGCATGGAGGTGTTGCTCTGCGGTTGAGGCCGCGGCGGTGCAGGGCAATAAGACGCGGCGGCGAGCCGGGCACGACCGGTGCGTGTTATGGGTGCGCACTGGACGCGTCAGGCGCGTCGGGACCGCGGGCGCGCGTACGAGCGTGCGGTTGATGTTGGGAGGAGGCGTATGTCGCCGTGGTGCTCGAGTCCGTGCTCGAGTTCGGCTACATCCTTCCGGCGTTTGTCACTGGCGGCTGCCATGGCGGACGCGGAGGCGGTACGCGGTGAGTGTCTGGTGCTGTCGGGCGCGTCAGATGCGCGCGGGACGTGCGGGACGCACTGGTGCGGTCGGGCTCGTCGGGCGCGTCGGGTGCGCGCGGGATGTGCGGGGTGCGGAGGGACGCCAGGCGTGTGTCGCCGGCGGAGATGGAGCTCGGCGTATGTCGCCAGGGTCGTGATGGAGTACGGTGCGACCGGCGTCGGTGCGCCAGGTCGGGTATGGTGACATCGACGACGGGAGCTGCAACAACTTCGGAGACGGCAAGTCAAGATTAGGAGGGAAAATGTTAGTACTAATCTTGATGTATGTAGTTAGTTGGTTAGTGGATTGACTAGTCATGCGTGCATGCATTGGTAGTTAGCTGGTTAGCCGGCCTGGAGTTAGTGGCCGGTAGTATTGGCCGTGTGATGCGTGCGTGGGGGTCAGGCATGCTTGGCCGCTGTGTCACCTCGAGTATAAAGGTCAGGTAATGAAGTACGAGAGTCTTGATGCTCTGGAAAGTAAAAAACGGGGCTGTGTTAAGCCGGATGAAAATTTCAGTGTACCCTATTTCTTCTTCTACCTCCAGTTTTGAGTGAGAGAGGGAGAGCGGCAACAACAAGCACTTCATTTTTCTTGTGAGATACTAATTCATTGGTATCTTTTCTGGCTACGCGTGCGTGCCCCGGTCTTTGGCCAGATTGGCACGTATGCAACGAAGAGAAGATTTTCTGCCGAAGTGCGGACGAAGAAATGTTCGGCTAGGGCTCAACCGAAGAGTCACTCTTCGGCCAACACACGTCCGACAGGGTGATATAACTGAAATTTCTTAAAATGGGCATATAGTTTTGAAATTTCTTAAAAGGAACAAATATATATTTTAAAAATATGTCCCGGATCCATGGGGGCCTTCACTGGATATGGAGGTCGGCATGGAAGTGCCCTATGTCTGCTTGATGCCTTTGGTCTATGTTGGTGGGTTCACACGGGCTCCTCTGGTGGGTGGTGTCACTGCCGGTCGTGGCGGTGCAGTGGGCGCATGGTGCCGCACGCTATGGTGCCGGGCTTTGCTAGAAATGTTGATGGGCGTGGGCGTCTGGCCAGATCTAGCTGGGCAGCAGTGGGGGATCGTCTGCCGCTCATTCTACGGCTTGCCATGCGGTGCATGCTAGCAGGACTGGCTATGCGCAGTCGTTCCTGGCCTTGTTACTCGTTGACCAGGTGGGATGGGGCTCCCGGCACAATGCCGCTCCAATATGAAGTTCATGGTGCAGAGGTGATTGCTGCTCAGCAGCAAGGTGGTGGCTCGCCCCTGGGAGCTACGATGTGCACAATAGCCGGAGGTTGGTGGCGGCTGGCCTTGGTGGGGACCGGTGGACGTGGCTTACCGGCTGGACTGCTCAGAGGCGTAGGGGACAATATTAGGCGAAAGTCTATCTCTGGCTCGGTCGGAGGCGACAACAGTGGTAGCCGTGGGCGTCGCTACCTTCTTGAGGGTGCTACTATGGTGATGTGCTCCTCTCGCCTGTCGTCCCTTGGTCTGAGGGAAACCTCATATCCGTGCTCTCTCGGACCGGACGATGGCAACGCCTTGCGCCATTCCCCTCTTGTGGGCATCATTTTTGGAGTAGGGATCAGTCGGAGGGATAGGTGTTGGTTTGATGGTGATGGTGCTGAGGCCGGCTTAGGGTCGACGGTGGTTGTTCAGTGGTTTCATTTTCGGTTCGGTGGTGCCTTTGGCGCCGCAGGGCAGCCATCTGTTTCCCCCTAGTGAATGTCTCGCCCATGTTGTTGTGCAGGCTCAAGACCCTCCCATATCTGCTATGTGTTTTGGCGAGCTCCGTGCTCTTGGTGATGTCTTGCTTAATCTTTGCTCGTAGATGGCGCGAGATGGTTCCCCAACGTGCTAATCATTTTGAATTGTCGTGGAGGATCTTCCAACCAAGTTCGTGTCTGGTGGCCCTCGTTGACTGTGGACGCTCCTGAGTTGTGTTATGGGACTCGGTACGCACGCCTGTGTGGTGTAAATTGGATCAATATTTTCGATCCCTCCCCCCCAACAAAAAAAATACCCGAGTGTTCAAAAGTAATATATGATGACCTGTCTTCCAGCCTTCTGGCTAAGGAGTGAACATATTCTGTAACAATGGTATGTACTGAAAAATAATAGTTGATAAAAATATTTGGTTCCACCACCTTCGCTAGCATAAACAGAAATAAAATGACACCAGTAGCGACAGTGTATTCTTGCGTGTTGAGTAACGTGATTGTATTAGGAAACATAGGTTAGACTAGGAAATATTCTGGCTTGCCTTGTACTTCAAGTAGATTATGTACTTCTATATATATGCCATGAGACTCAAGCAATACAACAACAATTCCACCAAACCTCTCTCGCCCTTCTAACATGGTATCAGTTTCCGGGTTCTAAACCCTAGCAGCCGCCGCTTCCGCAGCCGCGCGCCGTCCCCGGGGCGGTCGGCCTCCATGACCGCCGCCGGGCGCCGCGCCACCTGTACCTAGGGTTCGTCCACCGGCCGTGTTGGCCGGCTTCCCTAGAGAGTCTTTTTCCCGATCCTTTGATCCGGGTTTTCTCTCTCTCGCCGGTCGCTTTGATCGGCGTCTACTTTTTGGTTTTCCGATCCACTGGATCGGTTTGCGTTGCCCACCGCCGCCGTCGACACCCCGCGCCTCTACTCCGACACCGGCGCGACCGGCCGGCTACTTCACCGACCTAGCGGCCTCGCGCGACAGACAACCCTCAAGGCCGTCGTCCGCGCCGGCCCGCCCGTCAATCTACGCCGGCCGTCACCGCCCTGCTCCGACCGGGATTCCTGCATCACCTCGACCCGGCGGCCTCGCGCCATTCGGCGGCCAATCATAGCCGCCCTGCCGCCCGCTGTCTCCGGCTTCATCTCAGACTCCACCGCCACCCCGTCTTCACCGAGCGACGTCCCCGACCTCGCGCACGATCGAATTGATCACCCGCCCGCCGCCGCGATCCGCCTCATCCACGCCGTGCGACCGACCTGGCCCGTCGGTGGTGCGCGCCTCCGCGGGCCCCGTGAAGACCGTCCCGAGTTCAGCGCGCCCCTCTACCAATCGAGCAACGGGCTGCCGCTGCGTCGCCCCATCGGGCCGCAGCACCGCCGCCCCATGGTTCTTCTCCCGGCTGCACCGACCCGCGTCACCGCTGCGTCACCCCTTCGGGCCGTAGTGCCGTGGCCCGCGGTCCACCGCCGCCCCGAGGCCGTCCGCTCCAGGTCATCCCCGTGGCAGCACCGACCCTCGCGCCGCCGCTTCGTCGCCCTGTCGGGCCGCAGCGAGCGTGGCACGCAGTCCACGCCGCTGTCCCGCGGCCGTCCCCGGTTGCACCGTCCCGTGCTTCTCCGTCGCGTCGCCCCTTCGAGCTGTCGCGACGCGGCCCGCGGTCCCCGCCACCGCTCCGAGGTCTTCCTGCCATCGCCCCGACCTGCCCGGCCCCGCTGCGTCACCCACCGTTGCCGTCTACCCTGACCACTTCGTCTACTCCGACCACTGTTGGTGACATCGTTGGCCCCACGCCGATGGACGCCGCAATCGTAGTCGAGTTCTTCTCTGATGGCCCCTCCGACTTCTCCGACATGGCGTACAGCTCGTGCAAGTCCCTCATCTATGCATGCCTGGTGCTGGCAACACCGATGCATGCCTTCATCCATGATGTGTCCCCGGGTCCGGCAAGCCTGGTCGGCGCTTCGTCAACTTCGTCTTCGTCCATCTACACATGCCCGGTGCTGGCAACACCGGTGCGTGCCTTTGTCCACGATGTGTCCCCGGGCTTGGCAAACCCGCCGTGACGCGTCGTCAACTACATCTTCTCCCCGGCGCACCACTACTTCGACACCACTGCGCCCATGTTAACGCGTCGCCCCCTTGCGCCCGCGGCTCCACGGCGACTTCCTCGACACTGGCCACCCCGACTCGACATCGACCATGGCATTCGTCGCATGACTACCTCGACCACGGCTCCACCACACACGCTCTCGGCTACATCGACAAACGACACAAAGGGCTACCACCTGCTTGAGCAACCTCGTCGGTTTTCACTCCAGCCACGACTCCGCGATGCATCGACCATTACGACTGTGGGGGGTGTCCGTCAGCTTGCCTTCGGATTCTTCTCCAGTCTCACTGTTTGCGTCGCTACCATTGTGACTGCGGGGGGATGTTGAGTAACGTGATTGTATTAGGAAACATAGGTTAGACTAGGAAATATTCTGGCTTGCCTTGTACTCCAAATAGATCATGTACTCCTATATATATGCCTCAAGCAATACAACAACAATTCCACCAAACCTCTCTCTCCCTTCTAACATTGCGCGACATAAACAAAAATAGTTTAAATCCCATATTACATTGTGTTAAGTGACGCGGCTTGCAGAGTACATGGAAGCACATAGATACACTGTCATTTCATTGGGAGTTTCAGACTTTCAACACTAAGCAACTTGTGTATGAACAGTACTGCCTAATATACACGCGTAGCTGAACTAGAGGAGGAGCAAATCACAAGGTGACGACCCTTTAAACTCTCCAGCCTCGAGCCATGGTCCGGCAGAGCGGCAAGTAAATTTGGGAAGAAGAAGAAGAAGAAGAAGAAGAAGAAGACCCCACGGGTGTCAGCTTGCTACAGGCGGCGAGCAGGGACGAGGCCGTCATCGAAGTTATGGGAGTAGCTCTTGAGGTCGTACCCGAAGCTCACCGCGCGGCGCTTCGGCCTCAGCACAGCGCGCCTCAGCCTCCAGAACAGCTGCCTCACGGGCGCCGGCGCTCGCCGCCACGTCCCGGACCTGTCGTGGCTCTTCCCCTCCATCATCTTCTGGCTGCCGATGCTCCTTGTCACGCCCAATGATCCTCCCAGAAACGCCATTGGTCGACCTTAATGAGATGATGCGGACGGGAGCTCACGGTTGATTAAACACGGCTCTGCTGCTCTTCTTTCTTGGTTTGTCAGGTAGATAGCTTCTGATCTGAGATGGACGCACAGTCTGCACAAATGGGGCTCCTCAGCAGCCGTTTTAGGGCATGGCCAACGCTCCAGCGTGGACCGCTGCTCCGCAGGTCCACGTCGGAGGAGCAGCCACCGTGGAGAAGAAAGGTAAAAAGACGGGCGCTTGCAGAGCCGGACGAGCTCTTGCAGAAGAACCAGCTTCTTCGCTCCAAAAGTGCGTACAAAAGTAGAAAAGAAGAAAAGTAAGAGAGAGAACTAAGTCAGAGAGGAGCACGCAGTGGAGATGAGGAAAGTCCGTGGGGGGGGAGAGAAGATATGAAGTTGATTATGTCGTGTGTGGGCCTAATGGGGCAGCTATGCATTGGGTTATTTGCTAGGCTAGGTAGTGCCTGAACCGTATTTTGCTTTGATGGAGCGTGAGGCACCGGGAAGGTGATGCTTCCTTTGTACATGCCCTTATAAGCTCGGCGAATGGACAGGGCTCCCAGGCCGATGACGACGGCTGGGCCCGCAACCACACACTTACTCACGGCTAGCTGACGAGGAGAATCCACTTTATACAACGATTATCGATTAGGCCATGGTAAGATCACCTTTGGAACATCTTTTCCCGTTGCCCCACCGGCCACCCTACACTCTACACACCTACAGTCAAAGACCAACGCTGCATCGGCGTGGCAATGGCATCTCTCCCATAAAAGGGTCGGTGCAGGCCTCACGCCTCGTGTTGTGTCGACACAGACATTGCATTGTAGTAATTTCGCTTTAGGCATCCATCGCATGCTTGCTCAGCTTCGGATATCCCCCACTGCCGTTGTGGCCGTCCACATTACCGGAAAGATTAGCACGTAGACAATGCTCTTTATGTGCTAACAAAAGCTACGTTGGAACCATGTGGTCGTGTTTAGTGACGACTCATATATCCGATTATGAAGATATGGTTCTTTGGGACACATCTTCATCGGAAAAGAAGCAAAAGGAGAAGGAGGAGGAAGAGAAGAAAGACGATGGCTGCATCATGACACTTTACGCGCACGACCCTCGTGACGCATATTGAACATATAAACGACGCTATGCTACCTGCCATCCTGGGGCATTTGCGTTCGCTGTTTCTTCTCGTTCGCACGATCTATCCCACGCTGTAATTTTACAGCGCTGTCAAAGGCTGAGCCATCCATCCTTCTTTACATATATGTTTCACTTCTATGTGCATGACTGGTGGACCCTGTTTAGTGGGGCATCAGCAAAATCGTGTGGGTTTTCTTTGGTTGTTAGTAGCCAAAGTATTCACTGGGTCAGTGAAAACCTAAAACGAGCGAGCGACTCCCTCCCCTCTCTCTCGTTTCTATTTTCTCCCTCGTGCTCGCGCCGCCACCGTCGCCTCATCGCCCAGCCCAGCGCCGATGCCATCGCCGCTTCCACTCCGAGCGCCGGCGCCGCCACCTCCTCTCCCAGTGCCGCCACCGCCATAGCCCCTTCCCAAGGGGGTCGGGGTGAGCACGGTCGTCCCCATCGATGGTCCTCTGCCCCTCCAAGTCCGCTCACCTCGGCCTCCTCCTATGTCGTCGGTGGCGCAGCAGAGGTGGTCGAGCCGTTGAGGTGAGAAGCGGTGGGCAGCTGTACGGTGTCCTCTTCTCTCCGTGCTTTCCCGCATCGCCTCACCAGCCACCACCAACAGCATGGTAGGGATCTACGGCGGGCAAGACCAAAGAGATGCAGCCGACCGCCAAGGGGGTGGGGCCCAAGGACAGGCCTGAGCTAGCGGTGGCAACGATGATGAAGGAGGCGGAGGTGCAGGCGAAAGAGGAGGACGGAGGTGTGGTGGACTAGGACGCCATGGCCGCCATTGCCACAATGTCTGCATCTTCATCCACTGCCTCTCTGCCATGTACCTGCCTCCTGTCATGCATCTCCTTGTTAATTAGGGTGACTGTTTCTTTTTGGGTAATCTGGGTGACTAATTTGATTCTTGTGTTAAATGTTTGGGAGTTTCTTGGAGAGAGAAAATTGTGGTAGTTAATTTATTGGCAACAGTTAGCATTGTTGGAGATTAGTTTCTTAACTTAAGGTTACAATCCATTAAGTTTGCATTTTTGGTCTTTCCTTTTTATTGCACATCACATTTTTATATATGTGTGCCATGGTTAAAATTTGCTAATATTATTTCACAGAAATAATTAGCCGTAGAGGTTAGTTGATCAATTTGGTTATAGCTCATGGTGCAGACCAAGAACAAACGATTGTTTATGAAAGGTTTGATTGCAGGTATACCTAAATCAATGTCTTTTATCTAATTGGTTGGATAACTACTTTTCAGGTGTCGGCTGATTACCACAATAACATGATTTTTTTTATTCGTGCTTTGCGATTACTATTTTTTTCACTCTGAAAAAAATAAAGTGTGTTTGTTGCATGTCTGGTAAGAAAGTCAATACATTTTGGTTGCTCCATTGGCATGGTTACTTTTACATCATTTACTAAGTTGAAAGCAGTTGAGATATATGCCTTAATATATACTGTTTTGTTGCGTGTTACTATTCCTTGAGGGCGCTCCAAGATGATCCTTGTTTCATATGCAGACAACAATTTCTGTAACGTGATCATATTTACTGATTGGCGTAGCTGTACTTTTGGGTGGCAGTGTTCATAGCTTAGAGGCAGTGTTTTAGCATGTCTTTTTTTCTGTATCCTGTTGGTGCCTTTGGAAACTAAGAATTTCTTTTTTTAGGATTCTTGCTGGAGGAGATGAACGTTTATGGTGAGTTTTTTTCACTGTATGCCTCGCTTCAGATCAGGTTTACCTCTGTTTAGTGCAATTATGGTTGTTGAACAATTGAAGATGTCCTAAATGCACATAACATTGCTAAACCTGTAGGCTGATGCTTTTGTTATTATAGAGGAGTTGTTGAAGGCCAAAGTTACCTTGTGAGAGTGCCATAGTTACAAGAAAAGATTGCCTGAAAGGTCTTTATTGTTTATTCTGCAACGTAAAAAGTGTGAAATATGGAACATATCACATTAACTCGGTCAGTTGCCCATTGTATTTTTTTTTGGCCTGTTTACAATTTCTTGAGGCACATAATGCTGTTCGTACAATCTGCAGGTTAGAGGGCCCGCTGAGGCTAGCGCGAGGTCTGCTATGGCATCGATGATGTGGGTGTCATGACTGAGGACTGCTCACGATTCTCCGCTCACAAACCGTGTGGCAGAGTAAATACTCCAGTCCATGACAATTAGACCTTCCTCCCTCTCAGCTATGGTATTGCAGCAATCTCCTTCCACCTTCATTTGTTGGGTTGGAGCGCTAAAAGACATTCTAATTTTCTAGCTATATTTTGGAATGTTAGACTGGCCAAATATTTTTGTATATGGGAGAGGATATGGTCGCAGTGGCGTGAGCTTTTTCATTACTTGATTTGTTTATGCAAACCGAATTTTTCTGTTAAACTGAAGAGGAGGATCATCTGCTTTTTGATACATATTTGTTACCTTCACTATGCTCATGGTGCTTCCATGCTCCTCGATTAAACTATTTCTTAATAAGCTTCTCCATCAAACATGTTCGGGTGCAAGCTGCCATGTTTCTTAGCTGTAAAAAAGTTTAGCCATCGTCTGAAGAATTTTTTCCTACCTTGTTGCTAGGCCTGACCAGTATTCAGGTACCCTAGCCTTTTTTTCATTGGCAAGAAACCTTGGCAGGTGCCATGAGGTACAAAAGCTGGAGAGATAGTTCCGAGTCTCCTAGAGGGCTTGGAGGGTTTAGGGTGTTTGAAATGAGGACCCGATAAATTCTTTTCCATGTTGTCCAGTTGAAACTTATATTCTTATTTCTCTCGTCAACAATGGATAATGTGTGTATTCTGTACTTGTATCATTCCTTTTGGGAAATAATTGAAAGATTGTCCATTCACTTATTTCTCACTTAATCACATCTGTCCAGGTGCCACAAAGTGCCCAGACAGCAGGAAGCACACATAGAACCATCGATCCTCCTTTCCATAGGAGAAATAACTAACGGGCAATCTTTTAATGTCTGTATAAATTCAGATGTGATTAGCCAGGTCCAGAAGGTTTAGTCTACTTCTCACTTGATCCCATATGTTCTTCTTTAGATATACTTTTTCTTTGACTTAAGATGCGATTAGCCTTCATGATGTATGGATGCAAATTTGGATAGATGGATTCTTGACGTGCACATAAATACGCTGAGAAGATGCAACTAGAATAAAGCTTCCGTCCAACTGCAGGTTAGTATATGCCCTATATGTTCTATGGAATTCCGCTTTCTCATTGCAACAGCCAGAAGTGCAAAATCTACTGAAGTTTGAATGTTAATCCAGCTTATTACTTGGGGCCTCTGATATATGCATCAAAATCATAAATTTTTATTATTGCAAATTGTTGGTGACTACTGATCATCCTTATTGTTTTTTATTCATACAGTTCACGGGGCAATGAGTATGAGATCCGTTCGTGGGTGTCAGCCAATGTTAGTGGTTCTGCAACTATTTTTCATCTGAAAGATATACTTTTGCAGCATCCTATATGATATGTATATGCTTGGTTCAGTACTATTCATAGTTGTGTTACTGTGTCTACGTGCTTCCTTCATATATTTTGGCTCACCTCGGCTTCCTCATGTGTCGGCGGCGGCGCAGCAGAGGCAGACGAGCTGTCGAGGTGAGCAACGGTGGGCAACTGTACGATAAGAACAATTGCGTGTTCACTTATCTCCTATTTGAAGACTTTACTGCTGTGTTAATTCACTTATAAGAACAATTGTGTACATGATTGTTGCACTGTATGATATCCTATTGTATTGCTTCTCAGTGATGATTAATTATGAAAACATATATAAAATTGTGCTCTTTTGCTAATAGCTGATACTCACTTGCTTTTGGATCTTCGATGCCACCATTTTTTTCCTTTGAGAACTGATACTTGTGTGTCTGCTTTTGTTGTTATGCTAAATTTTGTGTTCTGATTTTGTAAACTGGGTCTCTGCACACATATACATTTTGTCCTATTTTTAAATGGACACACTCTGATGATGCTAAAGAATTTTCTGAATCTGATGTATTGAGGAAGTTAACGAGATGGAATGTATGATGCTATGCGCTCTGTAGTAGAGATGGTTTAGTAGTACCATAGTACCTTATAATTGTGATCTGTTTCATGGATATTAAGTGATTGGTGTGTATGTTTATGGCTGCTATATTTTCTGGAAGTTGTTTTCAAATCCTAATTGTTTGTGGTTCTTATATATAGTCTCTTATAAAAATTTAATTGTTGGTTACGTAGAGCTATGGCTGCCAAACAGGCGGCGAGTGGATTGTCATTGCATATATCCAGTGCTAACTGCTAAATATGATACACAATTTGCAACAAGGTCTTCTTGTCTTTAATTAATCTGTAGCAGCGCACTAATTTTTTTACTTCGTCTCTCTTCTTTACTTACTCCTCTTTGTAGCTCTAACAAGGTTCCAATTTGTTTTGTTCAGGTGCGTGTATGACCTGTATGATTAGTGATCCAGTGTTCAGTGCCATGCAATTACCTTGAGCTTGAGTAAATGTACACTGTTCAGTTCATCTATCGGAAGATCTTGCATTTAGTTTTCTATAGCCATAATCGGTTGTTAGTCGCAAGCTTCTAATGTTTTACATCTTGTTTGCTACCCAATTGTGTTGCATGATAGCATCCACATTCACACGTAGTTTATGCCCAGTAAAGCATTTTCGCCCCTGGTTTCTTCAGCTTGCAAGAAAGGTTGTAGATTCCGGGTTACCGTTTGTTCTGCTTCTTAAAAGGCGAGACACAACATTTTATCTATGAGCTTATTTCTCATATTTTAGATCACAAAGGAGGACTAGCAATCGAGCATTATGCAGCAAGCTTAAGCTTGGATCTGTTCTTTGTAGTTCATGAAGACACATTGAAGGGAAACTAGAGATCCAACATCGACAACAAGCATAATCTTGGTTCGATTCACAATTTCATGCAGACACAATGGAAAGAAATTAGATTTTGATTCGTTTCACGGGATCAACAGATCACCATATGGTATATTGCTTTTCTTCAGGAAGTATATTTTAGTTTATCTAGGGGCTTTCCATGTAAATCTCTACCTGTTTTTTGGCAGTAATTTCTAAATCTTGGTGGGTCTATTCATACTTCAGATTGTTTTTTTTCATAGTGATCAATAGGACAACAAATGGAATACCTTTCCATATCGCGTGCTACAGTAAAATTGTGTGATGCCATTGGCAACAGCTCGGTGTGATAATTTGAAATGCAAGTAGTGTCCCTCTTTGTATGTGTGTGTGCTTCTGTGTCTTTTCTACTCTATTTTCAGTCTATGGAATTGTTATATTAGCCATGTAGTTTACTTTAATTTCCATTTATATCTTGATGCATAAAAATAGCAGTACTTTGCTAATAAGCTTTTCCGTGATACATGACTATTTTGTTATTATTGATGTGCATCCTATATTTACTTTGAGAACGGTTTAGCTCAAAGAGAATAAATTTCTTCATAATCATCTTATGTTGTCAAACACCTCTTGTGGTAGCTTTTGTTTGCCTAATTTTCTATGTAGTACTCTGCCTTATAAAAGCAGTCCAAATAAATTATTGTAAATAACCCTAATGCCTTGTTTTATCATGAACTGCATTTAAACCATTCTTCTTGCTTAGCTTAATGATTTTAGCCTATCATGCTGCCGTTGACTGGAATGTAGACCATTATGTATAGAAATGCATGCTACCCACTTATCTACTTGCATGGTATTCAAATCCACTGAATATTCATTATGTTTCAAGATGCCATCTATGTATCAAACTTTGGATCATGGTTAATTAAACGTCTAATGGTTCTAATACTTGAACAACTTTGGGTTTTTAAGCCAGGGGCGCAAGAGCCTTCACTCCAAGTTTGAGTTCTTTGATTACTGACAACAATGATTGATGTTGCTGGTATCTGAGTTACACAACTTCTTTTAGTCCATGTAAGTTTGGATAGAGCTGTATCTGTTGCTAATTAATATTTGAGCATGTTGCCATCCAAATTTTGAAATGATCAAACACAATCTTTTATTTGTCATGTGACATCATCAAGTACTTTGAGCTATAGTTGCAGTGATTTTACATTTACGACAGTGGTAGAATGGAAATTACTCCTCAACCAAGGCATTTTACCTACCCCCCTCTACATACCGTCGATGTTTGTGATGGTCTTCTGCTATCATCGGAGCAAGGACTGTATGGGAAAGGAACTCTAGGATTACAACCTTTTATTAGGTTTGCTTTTGGTAATTGCCTAAGTGATTTATCTTTGTAAGTCTATTCGTACAAAAAAATGACTTTGCTTTAGCTGTTAAGATATTTGTTAACGTAGTTCTAATTTCCTAAAATAAAATTGTTTGTTGTTGCTACAGAAGGCGCAATTATTTGGAGTGCAAGGAAGGTGAGTTGTCTCATGATAAGGACATACTTTTGTGTGATGTGAGATCTTTGACATGTTTCTAGCATTTACAATTATTCCGCCTGGGTAGTGAGTTTGTTCAGATTGAATATTGCTGAATCAAATGGTCCATTTGTCCACACCATCTTTACATAGTCAGGAAGCACCGTATTTGCACTTTGTTAGTGTTCCTTATTTAACCCATTTGAACTTCAAGATGCATGAACGTTTATAAAGTGCACAACCACACACGAACATGATAGCAAGATAATTGTCCTATTGCAGTGCCTTGGTCGTATGGCATAGGCATGCTATTATACGTAATAAGACTACTACTTGCTATGCTCAAATCCTTTTCATTTCAGGTCCTCCTGTTGTAGTCATGTGAAATGACGACTTTGATGGCTATACACTAGGTATTCTCAAGAAACTTTGCTATCCCTACATTATAATAGTCAAATAGAGTTTATATCCATAGTTGTTTCTCGATTATTCACCCTTCTGTTGGATTAAAGTTTTTTCTATTGTTTTCAAGTGATCCTTACTTGATGTACCTTTGGTATGCTGATATCTGATAACTTGATGTAGCTTTGGTATGCAGATATTTGATAGCAAAGTAATTCAGAATGCCTTCTTCATTTCAGTCTTGATTAACATGTGCAGTTCTTTTTTCTTACTAGAGATGTATATAATAGTGTTATGCATTTTTTCTGCTATGTAAATAACATTTTGTGCCCAATATCATAGTTCAGCTGATGATTTGCTATCTATATTATCTCTGGCCCTCTTGTGACGAGAAAAAAAATTGTGAATTGCTCTTGCCTTTTTTGGGAAAACCAAATCTACACCGTGCTGATATGCTTCACTATGAGCATGCATATCAACATGGCGTAGATTTTATTTCTGAAATAAGGCAAGAGCAATTGTGTTTGAATGCTCGGCACACTCCCGCTTTTTGCGCCATGGGCGCAACGGGTCATCTAGTTTGAACTAAAACCACGACGAGTAATTTGGAACGGAGGGAGAACTATCTTGTAAGCCACTCAAGAGCTCCTCTGCCTTCTGTTTGAACATGAGCAAGAAAAGCAAGTCTGAATTGGACCAAAATTTGTGATGTAGTACAAGCTTTCCGCCCTGCAAACCATCAGAATGCTACAAGTGATCATACAAGCTAAGCTAGCTTCAATTCCTGAATGGACATTGTTTCACGACAAACCGAGTAAGCAGCAGTTGAAGACAGAGGAGCGACCGTCGACCAGTTCAACAATGAACGGCAGCACAACACCTGCACACTCAATACAAACATGTCAGGCAATTTGCACTGGTCTTCCTGCATGCACACTGCATAAACTGGTTTCCCATGCATATCATATAGATGAACTAATGATGTTTTCTTTTCCATCCAGCAGTTGCCAGCAGATCATACGCACGAATTCCTACCACTATTCAAAATGGCACAAATATCAATTTCAGGTTCCCCCACTGTTTTATACCTTAACAAAAATGTTCTTCTTGGCTGAATTCGAACTAAGAAAGAAATAAAATCGCATTCCAGTTAACAACAGGTACAATCTGTTTGTGCTTGCATTTGGGCTGTTGCCAAAAAATAAAGGTGCTTATATAAATATTCAGAACCATACTGAAGTAAAAATGAGCTTGCGCGACTTCAAATTTAAAACAGCACCACCCCCATTTACTCCCATTCACTACCCCAGAAGTTTATGTGGTATCTGCATAGCATCCTGTAACAGCATATCACTAAAATTCCTTATGATGAAATAAACATACCCGAATCGGTTATATGCTTTCCTGTAGTTAAGGTCAACTTCAATTGACTTCCAACAGTCTTGCAATATACTTATTTCACATATTTAAAGGGTTTGTACACTTGCTCAAAGTACCATATATGTCAATGAAAGAGTAGCACATTGCTGTCGTGCAAATCTGCAACCCGCATTGCTCTGACTACCAAATTAGCAACCAGTTACAAATCTGCAACCCCCACAGTCAGATGGGGGTTTGTCTACTTCATGGTTAATCTAGTATCTATTGTTCGGCTAAGTTTCAGGATACAGCGTCGGCTTCAAGTTCGCGATTGCAGTGACACATGCCACAACACATAGCTACCAACAGTAAGTACTTTCAGCTTCTGTACAGACTTAGCACTTTCAACTTTTGTACAGACCTAATGAAGAAATCCTCATACATGAGCAGGTTATGGAAATACGGCAATAAAAAAAGATAGCGAAGGCCACCAAATGAACACCGAGATCTTTATCTTTACCTACTAATAAACCAGCTATTGTTTCTGGTTGTACGTCATTGCATTTTTGCAGAAAAGTCCCTCCGTTTCTGAGAAATTAACCGGCGGTCCTCCTAATAATGAACCAACGGGGGAAAGAAAAAAACGCACGACGACCTCGCCTTCCATCACCACCTCCAGCGCACCGCCGCATCGACGCGCAGCCGCCTGCCGCCAACGCCCCTCCGCCGTGCGCCTTCCCCACCGCTATGGCTTTCCACCACCGACGACACTCGATGTTGGCGCCACACCTTCCCCCATCCCCTCTCTCTCGCCACGACCCGACGCCGTCGTCCTCCACCACCAGCCCAACCTTGCGTCTTCCTCTTAAAGCGACGCTACCCACCCTCCCTCCTCTCTTTGGCCGACGTCCCGTGCTCCGGCAACGGCAAAAAACAGTTCCAAACCGTCTGCCTCGCCTGTCAATCACAGGTGAGCCGACGGGAGTCGGTTCCTCTCCTCCCCAATGCTCTTCTTCACCTAGCCGGAGCACCTGCTCCTCCCATCACGCGCAGATCGACGGAGCAGTTCGATGGTCGTTGCCCAACTGCGTGCAATTCAGTACTGCTCTGCCCCATCGACTTCAACCACCAGCTCGCGAGGTGCACGCCATGTGTTTGCTAAAAAGACTCAGTGCACTGCAACACCATTTTTCTTTGTTTCATGGTCATTTGTAGGTAGCTCATTCTTGCTAATTTCTGTAGCTTAGATTACTTTACAACGTTTATCCTGTGTGCTCTGCACTTTAGGTTGTTTGCACGAACAGTACACTACAAGGAATTTTGTCCATTTGATCTGTGTTGAGAAAAAAGTTTGAAGTGTTTTAAAAAACAGTTGGTTTATATTGTTGTATTGTGATTCACTAGAAGGAATTATGGCAGTAGTTTAGCGAAAAAGGTTTACCTCAGTTCAGACTAGAGTTGCTGGTGCTTTAGGGTGGATGGTCCAGATAGACCAAAACAATGGTACCTATGTTTACTGCAATTGCATACTCTGGTAAGTGCTTAGGCCTGATTTATTGTTAGCAGCCTGGGTAATTAATCCCCTTCCTGCAACTTTCAGCTTGCTTGTTGTTACGGCCATAGAGGCCCACCGGGCAATCTTAGCCCACAAGTTATCTTAGGTTAATTCTTATGCAAGTTATTTTAGGTTAATTCTTATGCAAGTTATCTAGGTTATAAATATAGGTGTAAGACTCTTTTTGGAATTATAAGCAATAAGAAGATTATCTCTATTGCCCGGCTCCCAGAGGAGCCGGAACCCTAGCCGCCCCTGCCTCCTGCGCTGCCGCCGCCATCTTCCTCTTCCGCGACGGCGCCTAGCCCCTTCCTTCCCCTACTGCCTACGGCCAAGACCGGGTAGAACCCTAGCTCCTAACACCTTGGTATCAGCTACCTGAGTTTCGACCATGTCATCGCCACCACCAATTCCGCCGCCACCACCGCCGCTGCTGCGCACCAGCACCCCCACCGCCGCTGCCACCAACTCCACCACTGTCGCCGCGTTATCGCCGAGCGCCACGGCCTCGCTCACCCTCACGTCGGCACCGATCACCCCCGGCCCCCAGCACAATGCCGAGCCAGGGCCAGCCACTGCCACCCGTACACAATTCGCCACCATCTCCTCCCCCCATGCCGAACCAGTTTCCCCCGAAGGCCCATGGACGGCGTGCTCAATGACCTAGTGATCGCGGTCTAGGGCATCCGTCTCTATTTGGCTAGCCCGTACGGGCCGCCACCGCCGACCGTACCCTCGGGCCAGCCGGCACTGTCGTGTTACTCCGTCCCCGCGATCATCGTCGGGGGCTACCCGGCGCTACCATCGCCGGCTGCTTCCACGCCGCCCTGGCCCCAGTGGCCGATGCCAGCGCTCGCGGCACCACCCGCGCCGCCAGCAGCCTCCCAGGGCCCGCAGTGGCCGGCCTACTCCATCCCCGCGCCATCGCCGGGGGCTACCCGGCGCTACCATCGCCGACCGCTTCCACACCGCCCTGGCCCCAGTGGCCGACGCCAGCGCTCGCGGCACCGCCCGCACCGCCAGCAGCCGCCCAGGGCCTGCAGTGGCCGGCCTGGGCCACGCCACCCACCGCCTCTCCGTCCCTCCCGGCGGCCACAGTGCAGGTTCCGCCGCCGCCACCGCCCAGCCCTAGCCTGGGCCGTTCCGCGCCAAGCGGTCTTCCGATCCAGGAGGTCCGGTTCCCATCGTCACCATCTCCGCTTCCGGGCTGGCTCCATGGGACATCGCCTCCGCCGGTTTACACGGAGGCCCGGGAGCCGTCGGGTTCCCAGTTGCAGCCCGGGGCGTCGGGCGCCACGGGGGCCTACGCCGGCCTTCCCACCATGGACCAAGCACCGTCATCAGCTCTCCGCACCGCCGATGCAGTGGGCCATGGCGCGCCAAACCAGCAGTCACCCCGGTTCGCCAAGCTCGACTTTGCCACTTATGACGGCTCGGACGACCCGCTTAACTGGCTCATCCAGTGTGACCAGTTCTTCCGCGGGCAGTGCACACCCGCGTCAGAGCGCACTTGGCTAGCTTCCTACCATCTCCGCGGGGCCGCCCAGACATGATACTACGCCCTCGAGCAGGACGAGGGCGGCATGCCCCCGTGGGAGCGCTTCCGCGAGCTGTGCCTTCTTCGCTTCGGACCGCCATTACGCGGGAGCCGATTGGCCGAGTTGGGCCGCCTACTTTTCACCTCCACGGTGCAGGATTTCGCCGACCGCTTCCAGGCCCTGGCGTGTCACGCGCCAGGTGTGACGGCCCTACAGCGGGCTGAGCTCTTCGTCGACGGCCTTCCGAATCACATTCGCGTCGACGTGGAGCTTCGCGGACCCCAGGATCTCCAGTCGGCCATGTACTACGCCCGCGCGTCCGAGCGCCGCGCGGTGGCCATCAAGCAGGAATCACCGTCCCGGACCACTGGGTCGCTACCAGGGCCGGATTCCGCGCAGGGTCGGCCTGCACTGGCTACTGCGGCACCCCTCGCCGCGTCCGCGGGACGCCCGTTCTGCCGGCTCACCTCAGCCGAGCTCCTCGAGCGTCGCCGCCAAGGATTGTGCTTCAACTGCGACGAGCCCTACACGCCCGGCCATGCCTGCCCGCGACTCTTCTACCTGGAGGTTGCAGACTACATTCCGGAGGACACCGTCGCCGCCGACCTGGCCACCCCAGCTGTCGAGAAGGTGTTTGACGTTGGTTGATCGCCTCGAGGAGTTCCGCCGGTGCTTCCCCACCTTACAGCTCGAGGACGAGCTGTTTGTGCAGGCGGGGAGAAGTGTTACGGCCGTAGAGGCCCACCGGGCAATCTTAGCCAACAAGTTATCTTAGGTTAATTCTTATGCAAGTTATCTTAGGTTAATTCTTATGCAAGTTATCTAGGTTATAAATATAGGATGTAAGACTCTTTTTGGAATTATAAGCAATAAGAAGATTATCTCTATTGTTTGGCTCCCAAAGGAGCCGGAACCCTAGCCGCCCCTGCCTCCTGCGCTGCCGCCGCCATCTTCCTCTTCCACGACGGCGCCCAGCCCCCTCCTTCCCCTACTACCTTGTTGGGATTCGCCCACAGGATCGATCACATCAAATCAGGACGAACACAGGAACACGCAAAAACTTTCGCCAAAGGCACGTGTCGTGCCTTTCTCTTCCCTCTTATTATTTTCTCCTTTTTCTCACGGTTGATACAATATTCAGCGTCGGACCTCCTGCATATATATATGCATAGCACACCGACCCAACCTATGCTACTATGACACGGACACGTCTAAGAGACCTATCCCTACTCAAACTATGACACATAGACCTACACGTATACTTGGACTAGTACTACCCCAAGCCGGACGCAACCTGATCAGCTAGCCAAACTATCATGGACTCTCTAACACTCTCCTAATCATGTACTACTTGACTCACACGTACACACCTGAGATAACTCCTAGCCGGACTAATCAATTTGCTAGAAACTAACTGATTAACCTGCTAGACAAGATTACTCCTAACAATCTCCCCCTAATCTTGATTTGTCATCTTCTTGTACTCCTTCTGATCTTGGCTCATTGTAGATTTGCGACTTGACGATCCTCCTCAACGTATGATCCAGACTCCCAGTCACGCTGCCAGGCAACACCATCGGTCACCCCTAACGCAATACATGCCAACGGATCACACACCGTCCCATGTAGAGACAGGTCCTCATTGAAGAGACTCCCCTTCACTGGTCATCGTCCCACTATACGCTTGAGCTTGATCTTCGCTTCACGTCTTCGCCCTCGGTGCTACACCACACCGGACTGCCCATCAACATGACACGCTTCATCTTCAACAGATCCGCACAGAGACAAGCACTTGGACATGACGATGACGACGACCGACTAACCAACCGACCGACCGACCGACCGTGCTAACCCGCACGACTCCTTGACTCATCAAACTCCCATGGACGATGATCTTGACGAACTTTCGGCACCACACTCCGGCACCACCTCTCCCGTCAACGATCACCTTCCACCGCCTTGCTGACGACAGCCCGCCGTCTCCCTCCATGTCGCTGCACGGAACGACAATCGTCTGATCCACCTCGTCGCTGCACCGCCCAGCGACTTCATCGCCCGCTCCTCCTTGTCGCTGCACCACCAAGCGACCATACCGCCCGCCCCGAGGCGCTAGTCGGGTCGCCACCCCGGGGAAAGCACGGCTTCAAATCGACCTTGCTCTGATACCAATTGTTGGAATTCGCCCACATGATTGATCACATCAAATCAGGACAAACACAGGAACACGCGAAAACTTTCGCCAAAGGCACGTGTCGTGCCTTTCTCTTCCCTCTTATTATTTTCTTCTTTTTCTCACGGTTGATACAATATTCAGTGTCGGACCTCCTGCATATATATATATATGCATAGCACACCGACCCAACCTATGCTACTATGACACGGACACGTCTAAGAGACCTATCCCTACTCAAACTATGACACATAGACCTACACGTATACTTGGACTAGTACTACCCCAAGCCGGACGCAACCTGATCAGCTAGCCAAACTATCATGGACTCTCTAACACTCTCCAAACCATGTACTACTTGACTCACACGTACACACCTGAGATAACTCCTAGCCGGACTAATCAATTTGCTAGAAACTAACTGATTAACCTGCTAGACAAGATTACTCCTAACATGCCTACGGCCAAGACCGGGCAGAACCCTAGCTCCTAACACTTGTGGACCCAAGATTGTCCAAGTGAGATGTTGGGAGAAGGTGCTAGCTGCACACGGAGTCTCGTTTCTTGGTAATGGCGAACCAGTTTCCATATCTCAGCATATTCAACATGTTAAGAGTTCAATTTGTCTCGGTATGCTGGTATAGGGCTTGGGCACATGCGCCTTTCTCAAGATGTGTCTGCAAGCAGCTATACATTTTTATCCTGTTTGTGCTCTGATCGCCTGATGGTCTTGGATGGTGTAATTGCTTTTGATGATTTAGGAAAATTTGTGTTAAATCTTCTCGAAAGATTCAAGCTGGTTGACATGAAACCGGTGGTGGAGAAGTGCAGCAGACGTCAAGGCTATGAATGGCGGCAAGGGATAGAGCCCTGGCGCTTGCTTGAGAATTTAGTTGCTATAGCTAATAACGACTAACCAAATCAGTATGTCTGGAAGTTGAACATTTAGGCTACAACCTGTACGAGGTACAACTTTGTAGGATTGTATGATGAATCTAGGCATGAATTTAATTGAAATCACGTAATGTTTGTATGGTTAAATCACAAAAATTAGGCCTGAGAGTAGCTGGCTGCAAAATGTTGTTCATGTGTAATTATTGATTCATGTTTTTTTGTTGTCAGATAAATGAGCTTGTTTAAGGAATTCAAGTATGGACGTGGAGCAGCAGATGGATGGATGTTAGCCAACACAAAAGTTGCACACGGCAGGTCTGAGATCTTCCACTTGCTACTCGCTCGACATTAGGTGATTATAAGGCTGTCATGGGTGAAGTGTTGGGGAAGCATAACAAGGCTCTGGAGCATCAAGTTCTTCCAATTACTTCTGTAGATGCCAAAGTAGTTCAGCCAGTTGCCCAAAATAAGCAAGTCTACCTTAAGGCACGAATTTGTTATACTTCAGGCCCCAAACTGTGTTTATAAGCAGTAGCTTATGCTTCCTCTACTTAAGGCACGAGATTGGCACCAAAAGTTTCCTCACAAACTTTCACTATTTTCATTGCAGCAAGGCCATTGTCCATCTCCAGAGAAGCGCAAGGCTATCGAGGAGCCCACTAGATAAGGCTATCGAGGAGCCGTCTGAAATAGATGTACTTACTGTGTTATTTGAAATGAATGGATATCTTGTTGACACAGTTTTGGGATAAAATAAAACAGGTATGATGCAAATTTAATTTTAGCGGTATAGATTTTGTACCGTTACAGTGGACGGGCTAATGTGGGTTTTGATTTCTGTGCAGATTAAGTGATGGGTGTCAGGCTCTATGGTGTGTTTGACTACAACACTACTGATGTCGCACAATCTGCCAGGGATGAAGTGGCAGATGCCATCGCAAGTGTTTGCACATGATGCAGTAATAGACAAAGCATATCAAGGTGCAGTGTCCTAGGCTCCTAGGTGTTCAAAGGTTCATGCATATCCAAGTGTTCTTGACCCATGAAGTAGCAGACTAGCAGCCACATACATGTTCACTCTGCATGGAGATTCAGTATGCATATATCAAGAAAATATATCAGACAATGTTATTCCCGTTTTCTGGCAACAAGCAGAGTAACTGCTAAGCTCTTCAGCATGTCCGCAGTCAATCTGGTAGCAAAAGCAGTTGCAAAGGAAAGTTGACTACACTGACAAAAAAATAGATGTTTGCTTTATTCTATTATGCAGAACTATACTACATTATATCTTTAGACTGGGACACTGATGTATAGACCATCATTTTTTAGTACTTAGAAGGGGTTCATGGCAAAAGATAAATTTCAGATGTATATGGTATAACTCTCACCTTTGAGGTTCTTGAGGACATGTTCTATTTGATGTTCTTCAGGAGAGGTTCAAGATTACATTCAAGGAGAGAATGTAGCCATAGTGACGTTCATGAAGTGAAGCAACTGCCAGCATTGTAGGAGAGGTGTAGTCGGGGCTGTCATACCATGTAAATCAGTGAGCTACTCTTTGTAGAGTTGCTACGAAATTTATGTTAATTTCCTGCGCATGAATAAGTTCCTAATATTGTTTCAATGAATTTCTATTTCGTGTTGTCTAGACTTAGCAATGTGGACATATCTAATTTTATTGTGGAAAGCACCACAACTTTTGCCTCGAACAAAACAAGGTCTTTGGGTGAGACTGTAAGCACCTAAATGATTTTTGTTTGATTCTTTTTTGAGTTTCCAGTTATCCTCTATTTCTTTGCTTCATTTTTACTGGTTTTGAAGCATTTGTTACTAATAACTTTTGCTGTTATTTTCCTTTCATGAGATTGTATTTGTTTCTATTGCTGATCGACCGGCCTCTTTTTTTATATAAAAATATAATTTCAGAGTACTTATCTATTAGGACATCCTTAGATTCATCTTTGTACAACTTTATACATGGTAAGCCCATCTCCCGTCGCAACGCACGGGCAATTTTCCTAGTAAATTATAAAAACCGCCACACCTAAAAGCCACCAAGACTACCGAACAAAAATGAAACGACGCTGACCTGAAAAACCATTGAACACCATTGCACCGAACACACCAAACAGTCTCGGAGAACTCGTGATCCTGGGGTGCAGGCGCAGGCGGCACCCTCGGCGGACCGGGGTCTGCAGCTGCAGCGGCATTGCTGCTTGGTGGTGCACTGCTATGAGAGCTTGGGTGCGCTGTGTCTTGGATCCATGGGGATCTTCACTGGATATGGAGGTCGGCATGGAAGTGTCGTATGCTCGATGCCTTTGCCCAATGCTGGTTGGTTTCATGCGGGCTCCTATGGCGGCCGGTGTCTCTGTCGGTCGTGGTGGTGCAGTGGGCACGTGGTGCCGCGCCCGCGCGCTGTGGTGACGGGCTTTGCTAGAAATGTTGATGGGCGTGGGCGTTTGGCCCAGATCTTTCTGGGGAAGCAGGGGGGCGTCTGCCGCTCGTCCTGCGGCTTGTTGTGCCGTGCAAACCTGGCAGGACTTGCTGTGCATGGTCATTGCTGGCCTTGTTGCTCATTGACCAGGTGGGTCGGGGCTCCAGGTGCAACGCCGCTCTGATCTGACCTTCATGGTGCGAAGGTGGTTGCTGCTTAGCAACAAGGTGACACCTCGCCGCTGGGAGCTAGGATGTGCCCGACAGACGGAGGTTGGTGGCGGCTGGCCTTTGCGGGGACTGGTGGATGCATGTGGCATACCGGATGGTCTGCTCACAAGGGTAGGAGACGATGTCAGGCGAAAGTTTGTCTCCGGCTATGGTCGGAGCCGCCAGGGTGGCGGCAGTGGGCATCGCTACCTTCTTGAGGGCGCTGCTATGGTGATGTGCTCCTCTCCACTGTCGTCCCTTGGTCCGAGGAAAACCTCATATCCGTGCTCTCTCAGACCGGATAATGGCATCACCTTGCGTCGTTCTCCTCTTGTGGGCATTATTTTTGGAGTACGGATCAGCCGGAGGGACCAGTGTCGGTTTGATGGTGGTGGTGGTGCGGCTGGCTTGGGGTCGATGGTGGTTGTTCAGTGGTTTCCTTTTGGGTTCGGCGATGGTGCCTTTGGCGCCAGAGGGCGGCTATCTATTTCCCCCTCGTGAAGTTGTCTCGCCCTTGTTGTTGTGCAGGCTCAAGACCTTCCCATGTCTGCCGATCGATGTGTTGTGGCGACCTCCATGCTCTTGGTGATATCTTAGTTCATCTTTGCTCCTAGATGGTGCAAGATGCCTTCCCAACTTGCTAATCGTTTTGAATTACCGTGGAGGAGCTCCCAACCAAATTTCGTGTTTGGTGGCACTTGTTGACAGTGGACGCTCATGAGTTGTGCCATGGGGCTCGGTATGCACGCTCGTGCGGTGTGTGAGGCTGCTTGCAAAGTTCTGGTATTGTGATCCTCGACGGCACCTCACATCTATGAGTGACTTTCATGGCGATGACCTTCCGTCTTCTAGTTAGGTGTGCCTTGTCCGGGCGTTGCATGTACAGTTTTTGACACGGTTTTCATCATAAACGGAGTCAACTTGTTCTGATTTTTTATATGATTTCACTTATAAACTAGATCAATATTTTCTTTGAATGAGATTAAATTTAAGTGGGGATCTCCTAGCTAAGAAGTGAACGTATTCTGTAACCATAGTAAGATCTGAAAAACAATACTCCGTCCATCCCAAAATAAGTGTCGGAAGCTTAATATAACTTTGCATTAACTTTAATACAAAGTTGAGACACTTATTTTGGGACGAAGGGAGTAGTTGATAAAAAATATTTGCTTGCACTGTCTTTACTAGCGTAAACAGAAATAAAATGACAGCAGTAGCGAGAGTGTATTCTTGCGCGACAAAAGCAGAAATAGTTTAAATTCCATTCCACTGTGGCAAGTGACGCGGCTCGCAGACTACATACAGGCACGTAGATACACTGTCATTTGATTGGCAGTTTCAGACTTCCAACAGTAAGCAACTTGCGTATGAACAGTACTGTCTAATATACACTCGTAGCTAAACTAGAGGAGGAGCAAATCAACAAGGTGACGACGCTACAAACTCTCCAGCCTCGAGCCGTGGCCCGGCCGGGCGGTAAGTAAAATCGAGAAGAAGAAGAAGAAGACCACGTGGGTGCCTGTCACTAGAGGCGGTGGGCCGGGACAAGGCCGTCATCGAAGTTCTGGGAGTAGCTCTTGAGGTCGTACCCAAAGCTCACGGCGCGGCGCTTCTGCCGCAGCACGGTGCGCCTCACCCTCCAGAAGAGCTGCCTCACGGGCGTCGGCGCCTGCCGCCACGCCCCCGGCCCGCTGTGGCTCTTCCCCTCCGTCATCTTCTGGCTGCCGGTACTCCTCGTCACGCGCAATGATCCTCCCAAAAACGCCATTGGTCGACCTTGACGAGATTATGCGGACGGGAACTCACGGCTGATTAAACACGGCTCTGCTGCTCTCCTTCCTGGGGTGCCATGCAAGGGTGGGTACGGCAGGAGCGGGAGGGTCAGTGCAGGCAGTTGCATACAGTATATAGTACCACAAACAAAAGTAATTTCGCTTGAGGCATCCATCGGATGCTTCCTCAGGTTCGGATATCCCCCACTGCCGTTGTGGCCGTCCACATTACCAGAAAGATTAGCAGTAGGCAGTACTCATTATGTGCTAATAAAGCTACGTTGGAACCATGTGGTCGTGTTTAGTGACGATTCATATCCTATCACAAAGATATAGTTCTTTGAAACAAATCTTCATCGTAAAAGAAACAAAAAGAGTAGAAGAAGAAAGACGATGCATGACTACATCATGACGCTTTACATGCACGACGGTCGTGCCGCATATATCTATTGTTCAGTTAAGTTTTATGATACGGTGTCGGCTTCAAGTTCGCCACAACACAGAGCTACCAACAGCAAGTACTTTCAACTTTTGTGCAAACTTAGCACTTTCATCTTTTGTACAGACCAAGCGAAGAAATATAAGAAGGTTAAAGAAATACGGCAATTGAAAAGATGGTGAAGGCCACAAAAACCGCCACACCTAACAAGAAGCCTCCGAGTCTATCGAACAAGGATGGAACAACGCCGACTTGAAAAACCACAGAATACCATTGCACCAAACAAACTAAACAGTCTCGGAGAACTCATGATCCTATCCTGACATAAACAATGTAAACAACTTTGCACGAATAATGAAGATGAACTGATAAATTAATGTTCTTGTGGTTGCTGGGGAACAAAGGTTCAAGCTTTTGATTTTGCCTTAGTTCTACCTGAGCCTAGTGATGGTGATCCGTGGCCTGAGAAAGACCAAAATTGGGAGGCCCGACCCACCCACCCCTCTCGCGTCGCCCGCGACGGGGAGGGAACCCTAGCAGCCGCCGGTCTCCTCCCCTCCTCCCGCTCCCTTCCTCCCCCGCCGCCGCCACAGGGGAGGCAAAGCCTGGCCGGCGCCGGCACCAGCGGGCCATCTCGTCCCCTCGCGTGGGGCGCCGGTGCGGGCCGCTTCCACGGGCGGTTTTTGTCCCCTCGTCCCCTCGTCCCCTCGCGTTCTCTTCTTGAAGACGTCGCCGTGGACCTCCTCGCCGCGTTAGAGTTCCGGGTGAAGACCCTTGCCCGTGGGGCTAGGCAGCGACGACGCTCTGCGCCGTTCTCTCTCTTGGGGGCGTTGTCTAGGAGCTTAGGTGTCCTAGGGTGTTGCGTGATTGTGCTCCATTCTCCCTGTGTTCTCCTCCGGTAGCGTAGTTGCTGGTCTGCTTCGTGACCTGGGTAGCCTAGGATCTGCTTTGTAAGAGGGTCATCTCACCACCATGTATCGTTCGGCCGTGTACCTTGTTCGGTTTGTGCCTTTATTTATAAAGGGGGGCGAAAGCCTGTTTCGAGAGCCTAGTGATGGTATTAACAGGGCATATGGGATATATAGCACTTGGAGTGCACTCGATTGCCCTCTGTATCTATCCACTTGGACCAAATTTCCGACGTCTTGCTAACCTCGTGTGAAAAGTGGATAGTTAAAGACAAAGCAATAGTGTTTGAACCGACATATCTATAGGAAGCTTCGGACGAGCATAATCCAATTGGCTAAGCAACACATCACATAAAGGACGGGCGTTGTTGGGAGTATGAATGGGATGGCGGTGCATATATCCAAGTCATACGTGACTTGGATAAATTTATAATTTTGAAGGGAGTCTGTACCTCCCCCAAGGCGACTCGGGCGGCATCGAATCCTCCCGTTGTAACCTCCTTCCTCTCCGGCTTCTCGTCCCCCACCGCCACCTACTGCATCCCCAGGAAAAAGCCGCTCGGATCTGGTGGCGGGGCACCGCGGCTCTCAACAAGGCACCACCCCTCGAGCAGGAGCTCGGGTGGTCGCCGATGACATGACACTTCCCCTGCGCGGGTGGCCGAGATCTGAGGTGGTGGTCGAGGCGGTGGTTGCGGGCATGGGCCGTCGCTTCGGTGATCCTGTTGGTCCGCGTGTGGGCGGCGACAGCAAAATGGGGTGTAGTGGCGGCACCGTCAGCTGAACGGGGGTTGCAGCTGCGGCACCGTTGCTGCTTAGTGGTGCGCTGCTGCAAGAGCTTGGGCGTGCTGTGTCCTGGATCCATGAGGGTCGATCTTCACTGGATTTGGAGGTCGGTATGGAAGTTCCCTATGGCTGCTCGATGCCTTCGGCCGATGATGGCTGGGTTCACGCTGGCTCCTCTGGCGGCTGGTGTCTTTGTCGGTCGTGGTGGTGTAGTGGGCGGGTGGTGCCGCGTGCTGTGGTGCTGGGCTTTGCTAGAAATGTTGATGGGCGTGGGTGTCTGGCCCGGATCTAGCTGGGCAACAGCGGGGACTGTCTGCTGCTCGTCCTGCGGCTTGCCGTGTGGTACGGACCTGGCAAGACTGGAGTGCGCGGCCGTTACTGGCCTTGTTACTCATTGACCAGGTGGGTCAGGGCTCCAGGCACAATGCCGCTCCGATCTGGCGTTCATGGTGCGGAGGTCGCTACTGCTTAGCAACAAGGTGGCGGCTTGCCACTGGGAGCTATGATGTGCACAACAGAGCGGAGGTTGGTGGAGGCTTGCCTTGGTGGGGCCTAGTGGACGTGGTGTATCAGCTGGTCTACTCACAAGAATAGGAGACGAAGTCAGGCGAAAGTCTGTTTCCGGCTATGGTCGGAGGCTACAGCAGTGGCGGCCAAGGGCGTTGCTACCTTCTTGATGCCGCTGCTATGGTGATGTGCTCCTCTCCCCGTCATCCCTTGGTCTGAGGAAAACCTCATATCCATGCTCTATCAGACCAGGTGATGACAGCGTCTGCACCGTTCCCCTCTTGTGGGCATCATTTTTAGAGTAGGGATCAGCCGGAGGAGCCGGTGTTGGTTTGTTGATGGTGGTTGTGCGGCCGGCTTGGGGTCGATGGTGGTTATTTAGTGGTTTCCTTTTTGGTTCGGCGGCGGTGCCTTTGGCGCCGCAGGACGGTCATTTGTTTCCCCCTCGTGAAGGTGTCTCGCCTCTGTTGTTGTGCAGGCTCAAGACCCTCCAATGTCTGCCAATGTGTTGCGGCGAGCTCCGTGCTTTTGGTGATATCTTAGTTCATCTTTGCTCATAGATGGTGCGAGATGCCTCCCCAGCTTGCCAATCATTTTGAATTGTCGTGGAGGAGCTCCCAGTCAAAGATCGTGTTTGGTGGCACTCGTTGACAGTGGACGGCCCTCAGTTGTGTCGTGGGGCTTGGTACGCACGCCTATGCGGTGTGTTAGGCTGCTTGCAAAGTTCCGGCATTGTGATCCTCGATGGCACCTCACATCTACGAGTTACTTTCATGGCGATGGCGCTTCTATCTGCTAGTTAGGCGTGCCTTGTCCAGGCGTTGCCGGTACAGTTTTCGACCCGGTTTCTCTCACAAACAGTGTCAAATTGTTCAGTTTTTTATCCGGTTTTCTTTATAAAATGGATCAATATGATCTATGATGACCTGTCTTCCATCCTCCTGGCCAAGGAGTGAACATATTCTGTAACAATGGTAAGATCTGAAAACAATAGTTCATAAAAATATGGGTTAATTATCCTTTTGTCCTCAGTGGTGTCCATGTGCTCAGTTTTGCCCTTAGATGTGAATCGTGCTCAGTTTTGCCCCTAGTCCGTGCGCACCAACTCGTTCCGTGAACTCTGCCGTCTCCTTCAGGTCAACCTTTTGACTCGGCCCTGATACGTCTCCAACGTATCTATAATTTATGAAGTATTCATGCTATTATATTACCCATCTATGGTGTTTTATATGCATTTATATATTATTTTATATAATTTTTGGGACTAACCTATTGACCTAGAGCCCAGTGCCAGTTTCTGTTTTCTCCTTGTCTTTGTGTTTTACAGAAAAGGGATACCAAACGGAGTCCAAATGACGTGCCAATTTTTGAGGGTTTTTTATGGACCAAAAGAAGACCACGGAGCATCGGAGTTGGGCCAGAAGAGCTCCGGGCTGCCCACGAGATAGGAGGGCGCGCCCCTAGGGGGGGGGGGGCGCCTCCCCCTGTCTCGTGGACGGCCCGGAGACCCCCCCCCTGACGTGAAACCAATGCCAATAATTCCTATAAATACTGAAACTTTCAGGAATTAACCTAGATCGGAAGTTCCGCCGCTGCAAGCCTCCGTAGCCACGAGAAATCAATCTAGGCCCTCTCTGGCACCCTGCCGGAGGGGGCCATCATCACTGGAGGCCATGGAGGAGGATCTCGGAGGGGCCATCATCACCATGAAGGCCAAGGACCAGAGGGGGAAAGCCATGGAGGAGGAAGCACAAGGGGGAGAACCTCTCCTCCTCTCTCTTCGTGGCACCGGAGTGCCATCGGGAGGGGAATCATCGCCGCGGTGATCGTCTTCATAAATATCACCATCATCATCACCATCCTCACATCTTTTACGTGGTTCACTCTCCCGCACCCCGCTGTAATCCCTACTTGAACATGGTGCTTTATACTACATATTATGATCCAATGATGTGTTGCCATCCTATGATGTTTTGAGTAGATATCTTTTGTCTTTGGGTTGATTGATGATCTAGATTGGTATGAGTTGTATGTTTCACTTTGATGCTGTCCTATGGTGCCCTCTGTGTCGCGCAAGCGTGAGGGATTCCCGCTGTAGGGTGTTGCAATACATTCATGATTTGCTTATAGTGGGTTGGTGAGTGATGGAAACACAAACCCGAGTAAGAGGGGTTGTTGCGTATGGGAATAAAGAGGACTTGATGCGTTAATGCTATGGTTGGGTTTTACCTTAATGATCTTTAGTATTTGCGGACGCTTGCTAGAATTCCAATCATAAGTGCATATGATCCAAGTAGAGAAAGTATGTTAGCTTTTGCCTCTCCCTCATATGAAATTGCAATAGTGACTACCGGTCTTGTAAACAATTGCTTAGGACAATTCCGCACACTGATCCATCATTATTCCACACTCACTATTTATACTATTTAGTAATATCTTCTAACCTTATGATAACAACACCTACTTTTATATTTTAGCTCTCCGGTGTCATACAAAGTTATCCTCTTTATACCCACAACACAGTTTATTTCTTGTTTCTAGTTGGAAGCAAACGTTCGATGCACGTAGAGTCATATCAGTGGCAGATAGGGCTTGAGAGAATATTGATCTTACCTTTAGCTCCTTGTGGGTTCGACACTCCATACTTATCGCTTCCACCTTTGGGAATTGCTACGATGATTCCCTGCACTTGGGGATTATCAGGCCCTTACAGATGGGACCAAGCAGCAGAGATGCCCTAGACGATCAGACCGTTGCACGCGTGGCTTGTGGAACCCAGCAGAGAGCCATTGCGGGTGTGCTATATAAGCGGGCGACAGACAGTGGTGGTGACCACGATGACAGAGAGCACGACGGTGACCCCGGCGAGAGAGAGAGAGAGAGAGCGGCGGTGGGAAGCTAGCTTTGGAGGGCGCGGCGGCGTTCAATATCCCCTTCGGCTCTGAGCTCCATGCACTACTGGAATCAGCTACTTTGCCATCTGCCAGATCTTTGCCGTCCGCTAGTGGATGGCAAAGAAGCTCTTTGTCATCAGCTACCGAAAAGCAGACGGCAAAGAAAAAGAGCTGACGGTAAAGAAGGTCTTTGCCATCAGCCATCTCTTTGCCGTCAGCTAGCGGACGGCAAAGAATCTTTGTCATCCGCTAGCTGACGGCAAAGAAGGAGGTGGCACCCGCTAACAGGAAAACTTAACGCCCCCCTTCTTTGTCGTCCGCAGCAGACGACAAAGATAGAACAAAAGCTGACGGCAAAGGCACGGCGGATGGCAAAGGCTAACCTAACTAACGGCCGAGCCCCCCCCCCGCCCGTTACTCTCTCTGTTTCTCCCTCTCTCCTCCCCGACGCCCACATCGATCCACACCCACCGCGCCGCACCCGCTGCCCGGCGCCGCCCCCGCCACCATCCCTGCCCCCGCCGCCCTGTGCCGCCCCCGCCCCCGCCCTCACCCTCGCCGCCCGGCGCCGCCCCCGCCACCGCCCCCTCCCCCACCCGTCGACGCCCCTACCATCCCGCCGCCCCGGCGCCCCGCCACCCGGCGCCGCCCCCACCATCGCCCCGCCCCCGCCGCCCGGTGCCACACCCGCCACCGCCCCCGCCCCCGCCGCCCGGCGCCGCCCCCGCCACCGCTCCCTCCCCCCCCACACTGACGCCCCACCATCCCGCCGCCCCGGTGCCCCGCCACCCGGTGCCGCCCCCGCCAGCGCCCCTCCCCAACCCGCCCGACCGTCCCACTGCCCCGAAGCCCCGCCGCCCCCGACCCGCCCACCACCCCGGCGCTAGCGTCGCCCCCGGCTCCGGTGAGTATTCTTTTTTTCTGTTTTTTCTTTTTTTTGCTGTTTAATTGTTAGTGTTAGATTTAGTGCTAGATATGTGTTAGTGTTAGTGTTAGATTTAGTGCTACATATATATGTGTTAGTGTTAGATTTAGTGCATGGGTTTTAGATGAAAAAAGATGAAAAAAGAAGAAGAAGAAAAGAAGTAGAAGAAAAAAGAATATGTAGAAGAAAAGAAGAAGAGGAAGAAAAGAAGTAGAAGAAGTAGAAGAAGAAGAAAAGAAAAGAAGTATAAGAAGTAGAAAAAAAGATGAAAAAAGAAGAAGAAGAAAAGAAGAAAAGAAAAGAAGTAAAAGAAGAAAAGAAAAGAACTAGAAAAAAGATGAAAGAAGAAGAAGAAGAAAAGAAGTAGAAGAAGTAGAAGAAGAAGAAAAGAAGAAAAGAAAAGAAGTAAAAGAAGTAGAAAAAAGATGAAAAAAGAAGAAGAAGAAAAGAAGTAGAAGAAGTAGAAGAAGAAGAAAAGAAGAAAAGAAAAGAAGTAAAAGAAGTAGAAAAAAGATGAAAAAAGAAGTAGAAGAAAAGAAGTAGAAGAAGTAGAAGAAGAAGAAAAGAAGAAAATAAAAGAAGTAAAAGAAGTAGAAAAAAGATGAAAGAAGAAGAAGAAGAAAAGAAGTAAAAGAAGTAGAAGAAGAAGAAAAGAAGAAAAGAAAAGAAGTAGAAAAAAACACCCCGACACCCTGACCCCCTGACCCAGACACCCCGACACCACACCCCGACCCCGACACGACACCCCAGCCCCCTAACCCCGACACCCCGACCCCGACACCACACCCCGACACCCCGACCCCCTAACCCCGTGAGCCCGTCATTGATTATAGTGATGATGATGATTATGCATTTATTGATGATACTGATCGAGATTATTATTGTACTTGATGATGATACACTTAAGTGATATACATATTATTATTCATGTCGGTATTTTTTTGCCATTCTACTAATTTTGTTTACTCTTTGTCATGGCAGGTGTTGAAAGATGGTGGGCGCTGGTCGGGAGCGCTCCGAGGACCCTTCTTCGTCAGCGCGTGCGACGAGGTCTTCCATTCCACACGCACCTCTCCGCCGAGCATTGCTGGACAGTATGGCGACACCACCGGGCCCTTCTTCGTCGACCTCGGTGCCGAGCAGGGGATGAGGTAAGAAGAAGAGAGCAGCTGGAGCACGTGGTCGCGGGAGAGGAGGTAGGGTGACTGCGAGGGCGCCTTCCTCGCCGCCACCCCCAGCTGTTTCACCCGAGCACGTGACTGCTAGGGTGGACACGTCTGAGGAGGAGGCTACACGGACTCCGGTCCACGAGCCTCCGATCCACGGGCCTTCTAGCCACGAGACATCGGCCCACGAGACCCCGGAGGAACACACGTCTGGATGGGGTACCTGGCCGGATGAGCCTGAGGGGCCGAGTGGCCATGCTGATGATGGCAGGGAGCCGACTGATATTGACGAGGAATGGGTCACCGTCTACCAGCGTGGTGCTACACGGCTCCCGGACGTGCCGGCGACCTGCGAGCAGAGGTGGTTGATTTTCCCTAATGGGGAGAGGTAAGTGCATTTAATCTTTTTGTACCCTTCTGCATTCACGTTTCTTCAAATATCTAATGCGTTGGCCTTGTCATGCTGCAGGGGTTGGGACCACCATCATAGTGTCCGCCGGCCCAACTCCGTCCTTGGAGTTCTTTGTCGGCAAAACTTCCCGGGGTTTGTTACGTTGCCTGGTGAGGGTCGGCTTCCAGAGCTTGGATTGAGTTGGGAGCACTACTTGGCCGCCTCAGGCCCGCCGGGTGAGATTATCGACGGTGTCTTGTGCAAGACGAGGGCAGACGTGGTGATTAGAAAGTTCTGGGTAATTTCTCTTTTACACAATTAAAAATCTTCAACTAGCTAGTTATTAATTGTACTAATCAATATTGTCTCATTTGATTGCAGACATTCTACAGGTGTGAGGAGGGATACGAGGAGGAGGCGGCAAATGTTATCGATAACGTCTGCAAGCGCCTACTACAGAACTTACGGCACGAGGCTCGGGTGCAGGCCGTTCGAGACTACTACGCCGCGCGTGGTATCAAGAAGACCAAGCCGGCGTGCCGCGAGAAGTTCTTGAGTAAGGATGAGTACATGAAGGTAATTCTTAAGGCCTTGTACTTTACTTCCTTCATTTAGTAATTCATAGCCGTAGCGCTCAAGTTTCTATTTCCTAACTTAGGCCCCTCCGAGATGGTGTGCGGATCGGATGGATTGTTGGGAGGTGTTGGTCAATGAGTGGTGCTCAAAAGAATGGCGAGCCCTCCACAACGAGGCCAAGGACAAACGTGCCCAAATGGAAGGTGTGCCACACCATCAAGGCAGCTCCAACTTATATCAGTACGGGCGGAACTGGGTATGTGGTTTGCTTCATGAATCATGCAATTCGTTCGTCATGCTAGCTTTCAGCCCTTTAATTACTAATTTTCTTTGTTTCTCTCTTTCAGACACGCTACAATAAGGCGGATAAGGTGCCAGAGGTGTACGACCTGTATGCCATGGCCCACACTGGCTCTTACAAGAAAGTCAAGGCATTCTCTGCGTCTGACCTCGATGATCCAAAAAACTTCACCAACATCTCCTCCCACGACAAGCTCGTGAAATATAGAGATGAGGGGAAGGCGAGGAAAGGGGAGGACTTTAACCCGAGCCAGGGTCCCATTGATACCGAGCTGCTGATGATATCTGGTGGCGGGAGGTCCCATGGCTCCATAGCCATGGGAGATGGACTTATCCGTTGTCCTAGCACTCTCCCGGAGATCAAGGCGCGCCAGTCGAGCTCCGCTCCTGAGATAAGGCCTCGTGAACGGCCAGTCCAACTCGCCTTCAAGGTTAGTTATACGTACTCAGCTATCTTTCTCCATTACATTGTGTGCGCTTCCATCAATGATTACAAATGGTAACGAGGAGTGGTGTTGCAGGCTGCTATACAAAGTGAGAGAGATAGAACGGAGAAACTTCTGGCGGAGGCGGCGGAGAGGCAGCGGGAGTTGGAGGAGAGGACGACAAAGATGTTGGAGGAGGAGAGGGCACGGAATGACATGCAGGCAAGGGCCATGTACGAGCTCCTTGTGGTAAGTTTTTTCTACACATTAGCCAAAACATTCATGTAGTGTTTGTCTCATTACTAACTAGTATGATTGAGTCGTCAAAACCAAATGTGCAGTCTGTGTGCGAGAAGTCCGGTCAGACCGCTCCGCCGATGCCAGTGATTGCTCCTGGGACCACGGTCAGTTTAATTTGAATGGACATTACTTGCTAGTCTTAACATTTGAGTGTCATCATGCTAACGAGACATTGGAAATGATCTTTGGTGCAGCGTAACTCCAGACAAGCATCGCACGATCCTTCTCCAGCTACCGGCACGAGCCACCCCGCTACAACACCTCCATGATCACGGTAAGTGTCTCTAGTGTTTTGCTTAACAAATGCATAAAGACCTAGACTTAGCTTTATTTCCTCCAATATGCTTACCATAATGACTTAGAGTTAGCTTTTTTTCCTCCAAAATGACTTAATAAGCTTACTAACCTCCAAAACCATCCATCTTACCTAGGTTAGCTCTAAAATGATGCATTTTACCCAAGTTGGCTCTAAAATGACCCATTTTACCTAGATTAGCTCATAAACGATCCATTTCACCTAGGTTAGCTCCAAAATGACCCATCTTACCTAGGCTAGCTCCAAAATGACCCATTTTACCTAGATTAGCTCATAAATGATCCATTTTGCCTAAATTAGCTCTTAAATGATCCATTTCACCTTATTTAGCTAAAAACAATCCATTTCACCTTAATTAGCTAAAAACGATCCATTTCACCTTACTTAGCTCATAAACAACCCATTTCAACTTAGTTAGCTCATATATGATCCATTTCACCTAAGTTAGCTCATAAATGACATATACTTCTTGTTCTAGTCTTCTTCCTCAAGTCACCTATTTCTAACTTTCTTATTTGCCATTTTGCAGATTTCATTCACTTCATGAAAGCTAGCTTGCTATGATGGAGTGCTTATTTTTTCTTTGGTGAAACTTTGCATTGTATCTAGCTTGCTAGGATGGAACTTGTTATATTGATCAAACTTTGCATTGTAATATGTATATGGATGGAACAATGTGTATGGATGGAACTTGCTTATGTATGAATGGATGAAACTTAATTATGTGCTGGATATATATGTGATATGTTTGCTGTTAAATAGCCCTGTGAAATATATCTATATATGTCATATATATTTGATGTGAAAATTGTTGGATTCAGAAAAAACAAAAAAGAGAGCCAATATACAGGCTCTTTGCCGTCTGCCACCGACGGCAACGGCCTCTTTGCTGTCCGCCGCGGACGGCAAACAGGACACGTGGCAGCCAACTGTGCTTCCTGGGAGCTGACCCATTTGGCCAGTTTGCCTATAGTGGCAGACGGCAAAGAGTGGTGACATCATGCTGACACCATGCGGCGGACGACAAAGGGCTGCCGTTAGCCACCTAACGGACTAACAGAGAAATTTTTGCCGTCTGCTGCGGATGGCAAAGGACCCTTTGCCGTCAGCCGCATAAAGCAGACGGCAAAGTAGCTGTTTGCCGGATCTTACTTTGCCGTCCATGTTTGCCGTCCGCGGCGGACGGAAAAGACCTTTGCCGTCCGCCATTCATGCCTTTGCCGTCCGCCGTGGCAGAAGACAAAGTAGCTGATTCCTGTAGTGATGTCTTCCTCAAGCTCCCGCGCCACCTGGCGGATGTAGAGCTGGGCGCGTGTGGACATGCCCGTCCTCATCTGTCCGCAGTGCCGGGAGGCGTTGATCGAAGGGTTTCTCACACACCGAGGAACCAAAATTGTCCGTTCTATGTGTGCAGCGAGAATGGGGTAAGAATCGGGGCAATTGCACCATTTTCATGGTCGGGATCTTTGACCAGTGGGTTGATCTGTTTGGCGTTCATGCAGGTGACATGCTTATTTCTTTGGGTCGATGCTCTAGCCAACACTCTGATGAATGAACTGCAAGAAGAGCATGAAGAATGGTTGTGCATGCTGCCACAAACTGCAGTGGCCGCAGCACGAGCTCTGGAAGAAGAGATGGAGGACGAAGAACGCACTGACAGAGAGCTAGCTGTTGAGCTTAGGATGTTGAAGAAGAAGGTTAGGAAGATTGAAGATCATGCACAAATACCAATACCCATTTGCAATTACTTTTGGGCATTTGTAGGTATGGTAATCACACTGGGTGTAATGTTGAAATTGTATGGAAAGGCATGAATTATGGAGGAATTTATAAGCTTGAAATTGTATGAGAAATTCACCTAGTTTAAATGTTGGTCAAAGTTGTTTAAATGTTGAAAAAAAGTGACCAACATGTAAATATGTTGAAAAGAGGGAGAAGAAATGAGGAATTCAGAAACTTAGAGAAGAAGTGACCAACAAGTAAATATGTCGAAAAGGGGAGAAGAAATGAGAAATTCAGAAACTTTTGATCAATGAAATGCAGCTCTCTGCTCTGCCTTTCTTTAAAAAAAAAGGTTCCTCTGTGGGCCAAATTCAGAGCATAGAGCCAAGTGCTGGCTAGACTAATGGGCCAACTGATCCAATTAGGCCCATTTGGGGGTTCTCTTGCGTGTTTTCCTGTTTTCTATTCTGATTTAATTTAGGTAGTAAATCATAATGCTGGAACTTTTTGTGGAAGCTAATTTAATTATTCCAGAGCCAAACAATTAAGTTTAGAATTTTTTTGGAGCTGTTAAATATTTAATAGCAATTTAATTACTCCAACTCAAATACACCATGATTTAAATCAAAGACCAAAATGTCATGGAAAATGTGCCTCAGCTCTGGTAGAGGTTTACACCTGGTGCCAGAATTAATGAACATTTTTAAGGGCATTACATTGAGAAAAATATAATTTGTCTAAAAAATGAAGGGTGGAAAATGCACAAAAAAATGATGCGGCTAGGGACTCGAACCGAGGACCGCGTGGGTTTGTGGCATTTAGGGCTGCACTGGTAACCGCTAGGGAAGTTGGAAAGACTTTGACATGGGTAGGGAAGGAAAGTATACATAGTGAGACCGTTTGTTTGTACTGAATGTTTGCACACGCGTGAGAGTGGTTTTCCTTTGTGTTGCACTGAAGTTTTGGAGGGTTGCAAATGTATGTTTGCACTGTCACATGATTTTGGTTAGAGTGGCACTTGGTTTAGGATTTAAAGGAAATAAATTTGCATGTTAGTTCATGACTTTGTTTAAGGAAGAAATGATATGTTTGGGCATGGACATTTTTTAACACACATAATAACTTGGATAGATAAGATACAACACACCGTACCCTTACAAAATGGGTACCCATAGATAAGTTCACGGACACGACACGGCACGCACGACATAGAAAAGCAACAAAATAAAAACGATAAAATGAAAACATGACGAGCTTGACTCCGGGCTAGCACCCCTTCTTGAACATCTTCATATTGACCTCCTTCTTCCACCTTGGCCGCGCGCCCCTTCAACACCGTCTTCAACTTCACACCTCCTTCTCGTCGTAGGGAAGGGAGTGCATCTGGCTTGGAGTGGGGAAGACACTCTCGTAGTTGGTGTAGATGTTGTACACCGTGAAGAAGATGGAATCGCAGCCGCACCAAAAGACCTGGTCGAGGAGCTCGCGCGCGTCAAACGGGTTGGTGAAGGTGACCGCGAGTAGTAGGAGGATGTCGCCGCGGTCACGAACCTCGTTGAGGGTGAACATCCTAGGCGAGCCCCGTGGGAGGTGGGCATAGGCGGCTCTGAGGAAGGCGCGGGTGAGCTCGACGGGCCCCCTCCACCTTGAAGTCGCCCACACACGAAGCTCCCTCTCCACGAGCACGCCCGGTGGGTAGCGCAGCTCCGGCACGACAGGCGGACGAAGGAAGTCGGCCCGTTGTACTGCATCTTCACTTGCTCGCTTGGAGAGGGATCGGTCGCTTGGGTGTTTGAAGTTGGAGAGAATGGATCTAGCTTTTGGCTGGTGAGTGGGAGAGGAAGGAGAGGCACCCCATTTATAGGCATGTGGGTGGGAGAGGAAGAGAGAAGGGATCAGAATGGTGCGTGTGTGAATCCGGACGCGTGTGTGTATCCGTTACGTTTTGGACCCTTAAATTTTTGCACGGAAATGATGCATTGGACGCGTTCGTGCATTTGAATCACTGCATAGGGAAGCTCTTTGACCGAGCGCGTGCATATGAATCGCTGCCCTAATCTGAACCACTGGCGTAATCTGAAACAATCACTACAAAAAAATACACTTCCGTGATGATACGTGTTTGTCACAGTAGGTCGCGTTTTTTGTCATGCATGTACATCCATGACGATTTTATGACAGAATCAAGATAGTCATACCTGTGTTGTCGTAGAAGTGTTCCATGACATTACCAAAATTATCATCACGGAAGTGTCCACTTCCATGACGATAAATCGCGCGTCACACAAGTGCTTTCGTCAAGGGTGACCGACACGTGGCATCCACCGTAACGGAACGCCGTTAAGCTATCGGGTCGGGTTTTGGATCTGATAACCCGTTAACAGCCCCGACCAATGGGGATTTTCCACGTGCAAAATCATCATTGGCTGGAGGAAACACGTGTCAGCTCACCATTGGGACAGATGTCATCCGCTCATTGGACCGAAGGCGCCTATAATACGGCGACACGTGGCACGGCCCAGCAGAGGCCCATTCCTATGAAAAGGCCGGCCTGTTTGACTTGGTCAAGAGGTGGCGGGCCGGCCCACGGAAAGCCTGTTAACGGATTGTTCGCATATAGCCCATTTATAGCCCGCTAACCCAGGGCCCGTTACGCCCTATCCGAATTAGGCCCAGTAGCATCATCTGGGCCGTCCAATATGATTCAGCCCGTTTTAACTTCCGGCCCATGTGTGGCCCATGACTTCTTTTGGCCCATATGAGGACCTTTATAACTCTAGGCCCGTTAACGGCCCGTGGTGAAACTGGCCCGTAATGGATAGTGTATCACTTTATACCCATTAACGGCCCGTTATTTCATTGGGTCGTTTCCAGCCCAAGTTATCTTTCGGCTTTCTCAGGGCCCATTGATTCTTGGGCTCATTTGTAGCATTCGGTTACATACGGCCCGTTACTGTCATTTTCTGCTTGTGGGCCAAATTCAGCCCGTCGTTACAGTCGGCCCGTTTGCGGATCGTTAATACATTGGGCCGTTTTCATGTCAAAAAAACCCGTTGGGCTGTTTTCATAGAGTTATCAAATACGGCCTATTAACGGCCCGTTATGGTCCATGAATAGTACAACCCATGATTGGCGAAATGATGATACGTCCCATAGAAGGCCCATGGATCCTACGGCCCGTATACGTCCCATGGATAGTATGGCCTGTAGAAGGCCCATGGACCCTACGGCCCGTAGAAGGCCCATGGACCCTACGGCCCGTAGAAGGCCCATGGACCCTAAGGCCCGTATAGAAGGCTGATGGATCCTACGGCCCGTATAGAAGGCCAATGGATCCTACGGCCGGACGAAGGCCCATGGATCATACGGCCTGCAGGAGGCCAATGGTTACAGCAGTCCGTGTTTTGCCATGATTATTTTGGCCTAGTTACCACAAAGAGGCTATTGTGGCCACTAGAAAAAAAACAGAAAAAGAACTGCAGTGACTACAAGCAAACAACTAAACAAGACAATAAGGAAATAAATAAGAAAAAAATTAATGCTAGCCTATTACCCCTATTACACATAATACATCCACTGGGCATCAAAGTTTGCCACCGGTGCAAATATAGGGAACAAAGCAGCACATTACATACACTGGCCGTCAAAATTGGCCACCAGTGCAAATAAACACGGCAGCAAAACAAGAGCATAACTGAAACAACTTCAGAAGAGCTCAAGAAACCTTATCCTGGGTATCCACCATGCTGGCAATAAGCTTAGCAAGCTAATTAGCTTTGTCCTGTTTGACGCTAAAATCCTCCAACGCTTTCTGTTGCACCAGAAAGTATGCATCTGAATGCTCCAGGGACTTCCGCAGTCCTTCCGCTTCTTGTCGCGGCACAGCTGATCGATGTCGTTTAGCTTGTAGTTGAGACTCAAGAAACCGAACTGATTCAGACAGTGAGTTTGAATAGCTTGCGCAAGCGGTAGTGGCCAGTAACTCGAACACTAAACCAAGACAGGACTTTGGGGTTGTCTCGCTTTCTTTAAGATAGTCTTCCTTAGCTGTTTTATCAGCTTTGTTGGAGACCAACAAGGATGTGTCACTATCCTGAACCTTATCTGCATTACTTCCTTTACCATTTTTTAATAAGGCACTCTTCCCCAATATTCTGTCAGCATTCTAAAAGAAGAAACAAGCAGACACATAACAAGTTTAGCATGTACTAGTATATGAAACTCATTTTGGTGAACCAGTTCAGTAGTAAGGTGGACAGGATTAAACTACCAAGTCTTTTATTGCCAAGTACTAGTACATTATAAAAGCATCAAACAAACATATATCTATGTCCTATGGTCACTGCATTGTCTTGCCAAATCAAAATAGAGACACGATTCAAATCATATCAGTTCAAGACAAAGCAGCAGTGAAAGAATACAAAGCGTGGGAAACTACACGGCATAACAAGATTTCAGATGGGTACCACGGGTCTACATGTACAAAAACACTATTCGCTCTGTTGTGATGCTAGTAATGTGCATGATATGAAAGTCAACTGTATACAGAATTGAAATTGAAATCAATAGAGCTATTGATAAGAGCAAACCTGTTAAAGAAACATGTGTGAACATGTCTGCTGTGCCATTGGAGTTTCGATTGGATCCTTCAATTTAAAAATAGGTTTGTATGAGTAAATACAGTGATACAAGAGCAAAGCAATCATAGTTAAAAAAAGGTGCGCCTAAGCGAGCGCTTAAGCGCCTAGGCTCTAGGCATTGGCAAAACGCATTGCGCATAACTACGCATAATTTGTGCATAATTGCACATAAGCATGCACAGTAAAGCGCAAGGCGGTGGCAAAACGCACAATTAACGCCTAGCGCTTTTTTGAACTATGATAGCAATGGAATCTTAAATTAGAACAATTGTTCTTCAGGTTTAGGCACTTGTTCTACATGAACAGAGTACAGTAAGACGCAAGAATATAATACTTAAAAATAGAAAATGAGCTCATAGACCTTACCACATTCTTGGTTCGGGACCAGTACAGAACAAGGCGTTCCCAGTCATCGTCCAGTAAATGTGTCTCAGGAGAACGTAAGTGAATTTGATGAGTTTCTTTGCCGGTGAAGTACGTTTTCTTCAGGTAATTCCGATACTGCCACCAAGCATTCTTGAAGATAGCAGAGGTATTAGCACAGGTTACCTCATCCTGAGTTTCCAAATCGGTCCTTCTCTATAGAGAAAAATGGGAAAAATTGTTGTATTATAACCATCATGGAGGTAGGATGTATGGGACGAAGCAAAGTAATGGCCATGAATAACATTACTTACACGTAACTCTTGGACAAACACCTGCAACTGGCATTTTCCTTCATCTTCAGTATAATATTTCCAAGATGGGAAGATACGCACATATGTTTTAACAACATCAAATGCGATAGATGCTAAACTACGACTAGTTGGTTGTGCTTCCTCCACAAGAATAGGGGTACTAACTGGTGGAGTTGGGGTTCGCCGTGATAGTACTGGCCCTTTGGGCACTGGAGCTGCCTTACTAACTGTTCTTGTTTGGGAGCTCTGTGGTGGAGATGGTGTTGTGTCAATAGGAACTGGGTTACTATCGGCCGGGGTTGGGGTTAGATTGGGTGAAGCTGGTTCTCTGTCCATCGCAGTAGGGGTACTATCTGCGAGAGTTTGGGTTATGTGTGGTAGGGCTGGTTCTTGTGCATGTACAACCGGGGTGCTATCTCCACTAGTAGAAAAGGGGGCATTGGTCCAGGCCGGGTCAGCCCATTAGTGCCGGTTCAGTCCAGAACCGGGACCAATGGTGGCATTGGACCCGGTTCGTGAGCCCTGGGGGCCGGCCGGGCCACGTGGGCCATTGGTCCCGGTTCATCTGGACCTTTTGGTCCCAGTTGGTGGGACGAACCGCGACCAATGGGCCTCGCTCCTGGCCCACCACCATTGGTCCCGGTTGGTGCCACGAACCGGGACCAAAGGCTGCCCTTTAGTCCCGGTTCAAGCCACCAACTGGGACCAATGAGGTGCCTATATATACCCCCTTGCGTAAGAGCAGAGGACACTGCTCTGTTTTTTCTGGCAGCCGAGGGGGAGAGGGCTTGGTGGTGCTCTAGCTCACCTCCTATGCACACAAGGTGTTCGATGGAATGCCCGAGCCACACTACTTAAGCTTTCTCCTCTCCAAGCTCGACCTCCAAGCTCCATTTTCCTCAATATTTGTCTAGGTTTAGCGGTCCGTCACGCTCCGTACCCGTCTTCACCGCCGTCGATCACCCGCGCCGATCTCATCGCCGGCACCACCGTGGTGAGCCTCTTGTTCTTATTTTCTTTCTGAAAGGAAAAATATTCTTGCTTGTATGTTTAGATAGATACTTGTGTTATTTTCTTACTTTTATTATTGCATCTTATATAGTGCGATGGTTTTGGTATCTGCCCCCGTCGGCTCTTGTCCTGTCTATGATTCGGATATGGTATATATTATCTTTTCATAACTATTGGTTCATTTATCGTTTATGAAAATTATGCCGACCAACGTGACATAGATTTTATTTATCTAGGAGGTTGTTGAACCGGAAATTACAACCGACCCTATTGTCGAGAGGTTAAATTTAGTTGAAGAAGAAAACAATTTCTTGAAGGAAAAAATAAGAAAAATTGAGGAGGAGAAGATGATATTGGAGTTGCATGTTGCGGATGTCGTCGATGATCACAATATCAAGATAGATGCAATGCACTTGAAGATTAGAAAGATTAGAAATATGCCATTCATACCAAGACTTGGTATCATTATGTCGTTGGATCAGTTGTTACCTTGGTTGCTGTTATGATCACATTTGTTTTCGCATTGAAATGTTTTAAATAGTTTCAATGTATGGTTTAATTAATTTAGATGCTCTGCAGAGCTTTATGTTGTTCTGTAATGATTTTCGCTTGAAGATGAGAACTATGTATGTACTTTGGTTTTAATGTGATGATGAACTTCTATTAATTTGGTCACTTAGTTATCTATTCATGATGTTCTGTAATGTTTTTTGACACACTTAGTTATATATAATGCACGCAGATGAACCGGCAATGGATGTACGGTGACAGACGCACCTCCGAGTACATTAAGGGCGTGCATGATTTTCTCAAAGTGGCTGAGGCAAACAAGCAGAGTGGTTTTATGTGTTGTCCATGCCCTATATGTGGGAATACGAAGTCTTACTCTGACCGGAAAATCCTTCACACCCACCTGCTTTACAAGGGTTTCATGCCACACTATAATGTTTGGATGAGACACGGAGAAATAGGGGTTATGATGGAAGACGGCAAAGAAGAAGAGTACGATGACAACTATGTGCCCCCTGAATACGGTGATGCTACTGAACATCAAGAGGAACCAGACAATGTGCACGATGATGCTGCAACGGGCGAAGCTGCTGAAGATCAAGAGGAACCAGACGATGTGCCTGATGATGATGATCTCCACTGGGTCATTGTCGATGCAAGGACGCAATGCAAAAGTCAAAAGGAGAAGCTGAAGTTCGATCGCATGTTAGAGGATCACAAAAAAGGGTTGTACCCCAATTGCGAAGATGGCAACACAAAGCTTGGTACCATACTGGAATTGCTGCAGTGGAAGGCAGAGAATGCTGTGCCAAACAAAGGATTTGAGAAGCTACTAAAAATATTGAAGAAGAAGCTTCCAAAGGATAACGAATTGCCCGACAGTACATACGCAGCAAAGAAGGTCGTATGCCCTCTAGGATTGGAGGTGCAGAAGATACACGCATGCCCTAATGACTGCATCCTCTACCGCGGTGCGTACAAGGATCTGAACGCATGCCCGGTATGCGGTGCATTACGGTATAAGATCAGACGAGATGACCCTGGTGATGTTGACGGCGACCCCCCCCAGGAAGAGGGTTCCTGCGAAGGTGATGTGGTATGCTCCTATAATACCACGGTTGAAACGTCTGTTCAGAAACGGAGAGCATGCCAAGTTGATGCGATGGCACAGTGAGGACCGTAAGAAAGACGGGAAGTTGAGAGCACCCGCTGACGGGTCGCAGTGGAGAAAAATCGAGAGAAAGTACTGGGCTGAGTTTGCACGTGACCCAAGGAACGTATGGTTTACTTTAAGCACGAATGGCATTAATCCTTTCAGGGAGCAGAGCAGCAATCACAGCACCTGGCCCATGACTCTATGTATGTATAACCTTCCTCCTTGGATGTGCATGAAGCAAAAGTTCATTATGATGCCAGTTCCCATCCAAGGCCCTAAGCAACCCGACAACTACATTGATGTGTACCTAAGGCCATTAGTTGAGGAACTTTTACAGCTGTGGAATGGAAACGGTGTACGTACGTGGGATGAGCACAAACAGGAGGAATTTGACCTAAAGGCGTTGCTATTCGTGACCATCAACGATTGGCCCGCTCTCAGTAACCTTTCATGATAGACAAACAAGGGATACCATGCATGCACGCACTGTTTACTTGACACCGAAAGTATATACCTGGGAAGCTGTAGGAAGAATGTGTACCTGGGCCATCGTCGATTTCTTCCGACCAACCATCAATGTCGAAAGAAAGGCAAGCATTTCAAAGGCGAGGTAGATCACCGGAAGAAGCCTGCCATGTGTACTGGTGATCACGTACTTGCTATGGTCAATGATTTACACGTAATCTTTGGAAAGGGTCCCGGCGCACTAGCTGTTCGGAATGACGCTGGGGGACACGCACCCATGTGGAAGAAGAAATCTATATTTTGGGACCTACCCTACTGGAAAGACCTAGAGGTCCGCTCTTTAGTTGACGTGATGCATGTGACGAAGAACCTTTGCGTGAACCTGCTAGGCTTCTTGGGCGTGTATGGAAAGACAAAAGATACAACCGAGGCACGGGAGGACCTGCAACATTTGCACGAAAAAGACGGCATTCCTCCAAAGCAGTATGAAGGTCCTGCCAGCTATGCTCTTACCAAAGAAGAGAAGGAAATCTTCTTTGAATGCCTGCTTAGTATGAAGGTCCCGACTGGCTTCTCGTTGAATATAAAGGGAATAATAAATATGGCAGAGAAAAAGTTCCAGAACCTAAAGTCTCATGACTACCACGTGATTATGACGCAACTGCTTCTGGTTGCATTGAGGGGGCTTCTACCGGAAAACGTCTGATTAGCCATTGTGAACTATGTGCATTCCTCAATGCAATCTCAAGGTATCGATCCAGAAATCTCAGGCTAAGGAGCATGTGGGCAAGTCTGTCATTCGAGCTGGTGTCCACCATCCTTCTACTGACGACTCCTAGTTCTCTATCGAGTTGTATCTGATTTCTACGTACCCTTGAGAGGTTCATGGGAGTCCTAAGAATATGTTCGTAACATGCACGAGAGAAGCATCCTGGGCCATCAAACAAAGTAGTCATCGGGTTTGTGTGATCCCTGGCCTTAAGAAACAGTCCCTAAACGCCGGTATGAGGAGACTGACTGAAAGGCACGCTGGAAGGACTCAATAAAGCAGGACGATATTCTGTGCACCACACAGTTCTACAGAACTCTACTGGTGACGCATGTTGACACAAGTCTGCGAAAACCGGAGCAGTCGATGATGGATACTGTGAAACACATCAGGACTTTCAGCAGTTGTTGGAAACCGTAGGTGACAACACTGTTTGTGACTGTACTGTCCAGGGGACCATCTTCGACTGTTACGATTTGAAAGGATACGAGATAAATGGGAATACATTTTTACACGATTGACCAAGATAAAAGGAAGCGACCAACCAAACAGTGCTGTGTCCGCTTGGATCGCAACAACGGAGAGGGGAAAGGACACGTATTGATGGTTACATAGTGGACATATGGGAACTTGACTACGGACATGATTTTAAAGGTCCTTTGTTAAGTGCAAATGGGTCCAATCTGTCAGGAGGCGGGGGTACAGGGTAGACCCACAGTACGGAAATGACAACAGTGGATCTGAAAAATCTTGGGTACACTGACGAAACTGTTCGTCCTAGCCAATGATGTGGCACAGGTTATCTATGTGAAGGACATGTCTACCAGACCGAGAAAAGAAAAGATAAGGAAGCGAATACATCATACGATGAGCCAAAGCGCCACATAGTTCTTTCAGGAAAAAGAGGACATCGTGGGAGTGGAGGGCAAGACAGACATGTCTGAAGATTATGAAAAGTTTCATGAAATTCCTCCCTTCAAAGTCAAGGCTGACCCCAACATCCTAATAAACGATGAAGATTATCCATGGTTACAGTGCAATAAGCAAATGACACAAGCGAAGAAAAAGTGAAGACTTTCTCTCACAACTATTATGATGATACCATGCCAACTTTGTAACAGACGAGTATGATACCATTGTCCGTTTTGTACATGCACATGCTATGTGCTTGAAATTATGATACCATGCCAACTTTCAACTTTTTCAGAGTTCATTTGAAATGCTTTAATGTCTTATGGTTCGGCCCTCGTAATACCATTAATCCCGGTTCGCTCCTTGTCAACTATGTTCTCATCAAGAACACTCTCAAGAGGGCGGCCACGTGGGCCATTGGTCCCGGTTCGTCTGGACCTTTTTTCTCTATTCAAATTTGAAAACTAATGGCACTAACAGAAAGTTTATATTTTTTCTAAAACTAATGGCACTAACAGAAAGTTTATAATTTTGCTGACCTAAAAGCAAAAAGAATTAAAAAAACAAAGCAAAAAACAAAAGAAAATAAATAATGCAGAAAACAAAACAAAAAAATGGAAAAAAATAAAAATAGCAACAATAAGTATTTTGTTGTAAGTAGAAACAAAATAAAATAAATAAAGCAAAAAGAAAATAAAAAGTGTTTTCAAATTTGAAAACTAATGGCACTAACAGAAAGTTTATAATTTTTCTAAAACTAAAAGCAAAAAAGAATTAAAAATAAAGCAAAAAACAAAAGAAAATAAATAATGCAGAAAGCAAAACAAAAAACTGGAAAAAATAAAATAGCAACAATAAGTATTTTGTTGTAAGTAGAAACAAAATAAAAGAAATAAAGCAAGAAACAAAACAAAAAAACAAAAAAAGTGTTTTCAAATTTGAGAACTAATGGCACTAACAGAAAGTTTATAATTTTTCTAAAACTAAAAGCAAAAAGAATTAAAAAATAAAGCAAAAAAACAAAAGAAAATAAATAATGCAGAAAACAAATCAAAAAACCTGGAAAAATAAAATAAAAATATCAAGAATAAGTAAAGAAAAAAGTGCCTCCTACTGGGCCCCCACGGCCTGAATACGACTAGAAACCCACCATGGGCCAGGATTCAGGCCCGCAGGAGGCCCAGTAGGCCCATCAGGCAAAGCAGTAGTAAGTAGGCCCGTAAGCCTGCAGTGGAGAGGAGCTCAAGAGGGGTGCGGCAGTGGGGCTTATAACCCACTACGCGCCCCTCTCAGCTAACGAGGTGGGACTAAACTTTCGTGCCGCATCGTGCCAGCACACGACCATTGGTCCCGGTTGGCGGCACCAACCGGGACTAAAGGGGGGCATTGGTCCCGGTTCGTGGCACCAACCGGTACCAATGCCCATCCTTTAGTCCCGGTTGGTGGCACCAACCGGGACCAAAGGCTGCCGCTTCCCGCCCTTTGGGCTGCTGAAAAGAGGCCTTTGGTCCCGGTTGGTGGCACGAACCGGGACTAAAGGGTGTATTAGTCCCGGTTGGTGCCACGAACCGGGACCAATGCTCTTGATATATATAGAGCACTTAGCAGTTTTCGACCAAATCCCCCACTTCTCCCTGCTCCTCCTCGTCCCCGTCGCCGCCTGACGCCCCTGCTCCACGCTGCCGTCGCCGCCGCCACCGACGCCTTCGGGCTGCTCGCCTTCGCCGTTGCCGCCGCCACCGACGCCGTCAGGCTGCTCGCCTTCGCCGCCGCCACCGCCCCCTGTGAGCAGTCCCGTGACCCTCCCGTCGCGCGCACCTGCGTGGCCGCTGCGCCGCCGCCCCTGCCCTGTGCGGCCGCCGCGCGCAGCCCTATCTTGCGCGGCCGCCGCGCCGCAGCCCCTGCCCTACATTTTTTGTGTATATGTGTATATATGCATTTTTTGTGTATATGTGTATATATGTGTTTGTATGTGTATATATGTGTATTTTTTGTGTATATATGTGTATACATATATGTGTTTGTATGTGTATATATGTGCATTTTTTCATATATATAATGTATATATGTATGTGGTAGCTATATGATGAATGGATGTGGCTATCTATGTATGAATATAATGTTCATAGCATTTTTTTGTTCACATATGTTTTTTAATATATTTATTAATTTTTTATTTAGGTTGTTAGTAGATATCGATTTTAGGTTAGTGCATTTTAGGTTAGTGTAGAGGAAAAAGTAAAATAACGAAAAGGAAGAAAAGAAGAAGAAGGAAGAAGGAAGAAGAAGAAGAAAAATAAGGAGAGGAGAAAGGAAAATAAGAAGAGGAAGAAAGGAGAAGAAGAGGAGAGGAAGAAGAGGAGAAATAAATAAGAAGAGGAAAAAAGAAGAAAAAGAAGAGGAGAAGAAGAAAGGAATAGAGGAGAAGAAGAAAAAATAGAAAGAAGAAGAAAGGAATAGAGGAGAAGAAGAAAAAATAGAAAATCTATTTTTTCTTCTTCTCCTCTATTCCTTTCTTCTTCTCCTCTTTTTTTTCTTCTTTTTTTTCTTCGATCTTCTCCTCTGTCGTCGTCGATATACCCCCCGTCAGCCCTCTCGCTCGACCAAAACTCTCGAGGACACCCAAACCCTAGAGAAGAAATGATGTTGGTCTCCTACCCCCTCCCGCTGCGCCCCTTCCCGACAAACTCTCTTGAGGCCACCCAAATTTACCAAGTTAAAAGAGCGTTGTCGTCGAGGCCACCCCAAACCCTTGAAGCGTTGTGTCGAGGCCACCCCAAACCCTTGAAGAGTTGTCTAGGCCACCCCAAACCCTAGAGAAGCAGCGTGGAGGCCACTAACATGACTCCTTATTGTGATTAGCTAGCTAGTTCTATGTTTGCCACTAATATATATCCATCTGTACCATGTTTGAATAATAATTGACATGTTGTAAATATTTGCAGAAACTATGGAGCACTACCTGTTGGAAATATGCCCTAGAGGCAATAATAAAAGGATTATTATTATATTTCCTTGTTCATGATAATTGTCTTTTATTCATGCTATAATTGTATTATCCGGAAATCGTAATACACATGTGGATACATAGACCACAATACGTCCCTAGTAAGCCTCTAGTTGACTAGCTCGTTGGTCAACAGATAGTCATGGTTTCCTGACTATGGACATTAGATGTCGTTGACAACGGGATCACATCATTAGGAGAATGATGTGATGGACAAGACCCAATCCTAAGCATAGCACAAAGATCGTGTAGTTTGTTTTGCTAGAGCTTTTCCAATGTCAAGTATCTCTTCCTTAGACCATGAGATCGTGTAACTCCCGGATACCGTAGGATTGCTTTGGGTGTACCAAACGTCACAACGTAACTGGGTGACTATAAAGGTGCACTACAGGTATCTCCGAAAGTGTCTGTTGGGTTCACACGGATCGAGACTGGGATTTGTCACTCCGTGTTACGGAGAGGTATCACTGGGCCACTCGGTAGTGCATCATCATAATGAGCTCAAGGTGACCAAGTGTCTGGTCACGGGATCATGCATTACGGTACGAGTAAAGTGACTTGCCGGTAACGAGACTGAATGAGGTATTGGGATACCGACGATCGAGTCTCGGGCAGGTAACATACCGTCTGACAAAGGGAATAGTATACAGGGTTGCTTGAACCCTCGACATCGTGGTTCATCCAATGAGATCATCGAGGAGTATGTGGGAGCCAACATGGGTATCCAGATCCCGCTGTTGGTTATTGACCGGAGAGCCGTCTCGGTCATGTCTGCATGTCTCCCGAACCCGTAGGGTCTACACACTTAAGGTTCGGTGACGCTAGGGTTGTATGAATGTGAGTATGTAGCAAACCGAATGTTGTTCGGAGTCCTGGATGAGATCCCGGACGTCACGAGGAGTTCTGGAATGGTCCGGAGGTAAAGAAAAACTACATAGGAAGTGCTGTTTCGGCCATCGGGAAAGTTTCGGAGTCACCCGGTATTGTACCGGGACCACCGAAAGGGTCCCGGGGGTCCACCGGGTGGGGCCACCTATCCCGGAGGGCCCCGTGGGCTGAAGTGGGAGGGGAACCAGCCCGTAGTGGGCTGGTGTGCCCCCCTTGGGCCCCCCTGCGCTTAGGGTTGGAAACCCTAGGTGGGGGGGGCACCACTTGCCTTGGGGAGCACTCCACCCCCCTTGGCCGCCGCCCCCCCTTGGGAGATTGATCTCCCAGGGCCGACGCCCCCCTGGGGGCCTATATAAAGGAAGGTAGGGGGGAGGGCAGCCACACCCAAGTCTTGGCGCCTCCCTCCCCCTGCTACACCTCGTCCTCCTCCCGCAGCAGCTTGGCGAAGCCCTGCCGGAGTTCTGCTGCATCCACCACCACGCCGTCGTGCTGCTGGATCATCATCAACATCTCCTTCCCCCTTGCTGGATCAAGATGGAGGAGACGTCACGCTGACCGTACATGTGTTGAACGCGGAGGTGCCGTCCGTTCGGCGCTAGGATCTCCGGTGATAGGATCATGACGAGAACGATTACTTCAACCCCGTTCTTTTGAACGCTTCCGCTCGCGATCTACAAAGTGGTATGTAGATGCATCTCCCCTTTCACTCGTTGCTTAGATGAACTCATAGATGGATCTTGGTGAAACCGTAGGAAATTTTTTATTTTCTGCAACGTTCCCCAACAGTGGCATCATGAGCTAGGTCTATGCGTAGTTCTCTATTGCACGAGTAGAACACAATTTTGTTGTGGGCGTAGATCTTGTCAACTTGCTTGCCGCTACTAGTCTTTTCTTGCTTCAGCGGTATTGTGGGATGAAGCGTCCCAGACCGACCTTACACGTACGCTTACGTGAGACAGGTTCCACCGACTGACATGCACTAGTTGCATAAGGTGGCTAGCGGGTGTCTGTCTCTCCTACTTTAGTTGGAGCGGATTAGATGAAAAGGGTCCTTATGAAGGGTAAATAGAAGTTGACAAAATCACGTTGTGGTTATTCGTAGGTAAGAAAACGTTCTTGCTAGAACCCAATTGCAGCCACATAAAATATGCAACAACAATTAGAGGACGTCTAACTTGTTTTTGCAGCAATTGTCATTTGATGTGATATGGCCAGAAGTTATGATGAATGATGAATGATATATTGTGATGTATGAGATCATGTTCTTGTAATAGGAATCACGACTTGCATGTCGATGAGTATGACAACCGGCAGGAGCCATAGGAGTTGTCTTTATTTTTGTATGACCTGCGTGTCATTGAAGAACGCCATGTAAATTACTTTACTTTATTGCTAAACGTGTTAGCCATAGAAGTAGAAGTAGTTGTTGGCGTGACAACTTCATGAAGACACAATGATGGAGATCATGATGATGGAGATCATGGTGTCATGCCGGTGACGAAGATGATCATGGAGCCCCGAAGATGGAGATCGAAGGAGCTATATGATATTGGCCATATCATGTCACTACTATATAATTGCATGTGATGTTTATTATGTTTTATGCATCTTGTTTACTTAGAACGGCGGTAGTAAATAAGATGATCCCTTATAATAATTTCAAGAAAGTGTTCCCCCTAACTGTGCACCGTTGCTAAAGTTTGTCGCTTCGAAGCACCACGTGATGATCGGGTGTGATAGATCCTTACGTTCACATACAACGGGTGTAAGACAGATTTACACATGCAGAACACTTAGGGTTAACTTGACGAGCCTAGCATGTACAGACATGGCCTCGGAATACAGAGACCGAAAGGTCGAACATGAGTCGTATGGAAGATACGATCAACATGGAGATGTTCACCGATGATGACTAGTCCGTCTCACGTGATGATCAGACACAGCCTAGTCGACTCGGATCGTGTAACACTTAGATGACTAGAGGGATTTCTAAACTGAGTGGGAGTTCATTAAATAATTTGATTAGATGAACTTAATTATCATGAACTTAGTCTAAAACTTTTGCAAAATATGTCTTGTAGATCAAATGGCCAACGCTCATGTCAACATGAACTTCAACGCGTTCCTAGAGAAAACCAAGCTGAAAGATGATGGTAGCAACTATTCGGACTGGGTCCGGAACCTGAGGATCATCCTCATAGCAGCCAAGAAAGATTATGTCCTAGATGCACCGCTAGGTGAAGCACCCATCCCAGAGAACCAAGACGTTATGAACACTTGGCAATCACGTGCTGATGATTACTCCCTCATTTCAGTGCGGCATGCTTTACAGCTTAGAACCGGGGCTCCAAAAGCGTTTTGAGAAGCACAGAGCATATGAGATGTTCGAGGAGCTGAAAATGGTTTTCCAAGCTCATGCCCGGGTCGAGAGATATGAAGTATCCGACAAGTTCTATAGTTGTAAGATGGAGGAAAACAGTTCTGTCATTGAGCACATACTCAAAATGTCTGGGTTGCACAACCACCTGTCCCAGTTGGAGATCAACCTCCCAGAAGAGGCGGTCATTGACAGAATCCTTCAGTCGCTCCCACCGAGCTACAAGAGCTTTGTGTTGAACTACAATATGCAGGGGATGGTGAAGACCATTCCTGAAGTATTCTCAATGCTGAAGTCAGCAGAGGTTGAAATCAAGAAAGAACATCAAGTGTTGATGGTCAATAAGACCACTAAGTTCAAGAAGGGCAAGGGTAAGAAGAACTTCAAGAAGGACGGCAAAGATGTTGCCGCGCCCGGTAAACCAGTTGCCGGGAAGAAGTCAAAGAATGGACCCAAGCCTGAGACTGAGTGCTTTTATTGCAAGGGGAAGAGTCACTGGAAGCGGAACTGCCCCAAATACTTAGCGGACAAGAAGGCCGGCAACACTAAAGGTATATTTGATATACATGTAATTGATGTGTACCTTACCAGTACTCGTAGTAACTCCTCGGTATTTGATACCGGTGTCGTTGCTCACATTTGTAACTAACAACAGGAGCTGCGGATAAGCGGAGACTGGCGAAGGACGAGGTGACGATGCGCGTTGGGAATGGTTCCAAGTTTGATGTGATCGCCGTCGGCACGCTACCTCTACATTTACCTACGGGATTAGTTTTAAACCTCAATAATTGTTATTTAGTGCCAAGTTTGAGCATGAACATTGTATCTGGATCTCGTTTGATACGAGATGGCTACTCATTTGAATCCGAGAATAATGGTTGTTCTATTTATATGAGAGATATGTTTTATGGTCATGCCCCGATGATCAATGGTTTATTCTTAATGAATCTCGAACGCAATGTTACACATATTCATAGTGTGAATACCAAAAGATGTAAAGTTGATAACGATAGTCCCACATACTTGTGGCACTGCCGCCTTGGTCACATTGGTGTCAGGCGCATGAAGAACCTCCATGCTGATGGACTTTTAGAGTCTCTAGATTATGAATCATTTGACACATGCGAACCATGCCTCATGTGCAAAATGACCAAGACCCCGTTCTCCGGAACAATGGAGCGAGCAACCAACTTATTGGAAATCATACATACTGATGTGTGTGGTCCAATGAGCGTTGAGGCTCGCGGAGGATATCGTTATGTTCTCACTCTCACTAATGACTTGAGTAGATATGGGTATGTCTACTTGATGAAACACAAGTCTGAGACCTTTGAAAAGTTCAAGGAATTTCAGAATGAAGTAGAGAATCAACATGACCGAAAGATAAAGTTCTTACGATCGGATCGTGGAGGAGAATATTTAAGTCACGAATTTGGTACACACTTAAGAAAATGTGGAATCGTTTCACAACTCACGCCGCCTGGAACACCTCAGCGTAACGGTGTGTCCGAACGTCATAATCGCACTCTATTGGATATGGTGCGATCTATGATGTCTCTTACCAATTTACCGCTATCATTTTGGGGATACGCTCTAGAGACAACTACATTCACTTTAAATAGGGCACCGTCTAAATCCGTTGAGACGACACCGTATGAATTATGGTTTGGGAAGAAACCTAAGCTGTCGTTTCTGAAAGTTTGGGGATGCGATGCTTGTGTCAAGAAACTTCAACCTGAAAAGCTCGAACCCAAGTCGGAAAAATGTGTCTTCATAGGATACCCTAAGGAAACCATTGGGTATACCTTCTACTTCAGATCCGAGGGCAAGATCTTTGTTGCCAAGAACGGATCCTTTCTGGAAAAGGAGTTTCTCTCGAAAGGAGTAAGTGGGAGGAAAGTAGAACTCGATGAAGTACTACCTCTTGAACCCGAAAGTAGTGCAGCTCAGGAAAACGTTCCTGTGGTGCCTACATCTACTGGAGAGGAAATTAACGATGATGATCAAGGTACTTCTGATCAAGTTGCTACTGAACTTCGTAGGTCCACAAGGACATGTTCCACACCAGAGTGGTATGGCAACCCTATCCTGGACATCATGTTGTTAGACAACGGTGAACCTTCAAACTATGAAGAAGCGATGGCAGGCCCAGATTCCAACAAATGGCTAGAAGCCATGAAATCCGAGATAGAATCCATGTATGAAAACAAAGTATGGACTTTGACTGACTTGCCCGATGATTGGCGAGCAATAGAAAACAAATGGATCTTTAAGAAGAAGACGGACGCGGATGGTAATGTCACCATCTATAAAGCTCGACTTGTCGCTAAGGGTTATCGGCAAGTTCAAGGGATTGACTATGATGAGACTTTCTCTCCCGTAGTGAAGCTTAAGTCCGTCCGAATCATGTTAGAAATTGCCGCATACTATGACTATGAGATATGGCAGATGGACGTCAAAACGGCATTCCTTAACGGGCATCTTAAGGAAGAACTGTATATGATGCAGCCGGAAGGTTTTGTCGATCCTAAGAATGCTAACAAAGTGTGCAAGCTCCAGCGCTCCATTTATGGGCTGGTGCAAGCATCTCGGAGTTGGAACATCCGTTTTGATGAGATGATCAAAGCGTTTGGGTTTATGCAGACTTATGGAGAAGCCTGCGTTTACAAGAAAGTGAGTGGGAGCTCTGTAGCATTTCTCATATTATATGTAGATGACATACTTTTGATGGGAAATGATATAGAATTCTTGGACAGCATTAAGGCCTACTTGAATAAGTGTTTTTCAATGAAGGACCTTGGAGAAGCTGCTTACATATTAGGCATCAAGATCTATAGGGATAGATCGAGACGCCTCATAGGTCTTTCACAAAGCACATACCTTGATAAGATTTTGAAGAAGTTCAAAATGGATCAGTCCAAGAAAGGGTTCTTGCCTGTACTGCAAGGTGCGAGATTGAGCTCGGCTCAATGCCCGACCACGGCAAAAGATAAAGAAGAGATGAGCGTCATCCCCTATGCCTCAGCCATAGGATCTATTATGTATGCCATGCTGTGTACCAGACCTGATGTAAACCTTGCCGTAAGTTTGGTAGGAAGGTACCAAAGTAATCCCGCAAGGAACACTAGACAGCGGTCAAGAATATCCTGAAGTACCTTAAAAGGACAAAGGACATGTTTCTCGTTTATGGAGGTGACGAAGAGCTCGTCGTAAAGGGTTACGTTGACGCTAGCTTCGACATAGATCTGGATGACTCTAAGTCACAAACCGGATACATGTATATGTTAAATGGTGGAGCAGTAAGCTGGTGCAGCTGCAAGCAGAGCGTTGTGGCAGGATCTACATGCGAAGCGGAGTACATGGCAGCCTCGGAGGCAGCACATGAAGCAATTTGGGTGAAGGAGTTCATCACCGACCTAGGAGTCATACCCAATGCGTCGGGGCCGATCAAACTCTTCTGTGACAACACAGGAGCTATTGCCCTTGCCAAGGAGCCCAGGTTTCACAAGAAGACTAGGCACATCAAGCGTCGCTTCAACTCCATCCGTGAAAATGTTCAAGATGGAGACATAGATATTTGCAAAGTACATACAGATCTGAATGTCGCAGATCCATTGACTAAACCTCTCTCGCGAGCAAAACATGATCAACACCGGAACTCTATGGGTGTTCGATTCATCACAATGTAACTAGATTATTGACTCTAGTGCAAGTGGGAGACTGTTGGAAATATGCCCTAGAGGCAATAATAAAAGGATTATTATTATATTTCCTTGTTCATGATAATTGTCTTTTATTCATGCTATAATTGTATTATCCGGAAATCGTAATACACGTGTGGATACATAGACCACAATACGTCCCTAGTAAGCCTCTAGTTGACTAGCTCGTTGGTCAACAGATAGTCATGGTTTCCTGACTATGGACATTAGATGTCGTTGACAATGGGATCACATCATTAGGAGAATGATGTGATGGACAAGACCCAATCCTAAGCATAGCACAAAGATCGTGTAGTTCGTTTTGCTAGAGCTTTTCCAATGTCAAGTATCTCTTCCTTAGACCATGAGATCGTGTAACTCCCGGATACCGTAGGAGTGCTTTGGGTGTACCAAACATCACAACGTAACTGGGTGACTATAAAGGTGCACTACAGGTATCTCCGAAAGTGTCTGTTGGGTTGACACGGATCGAGACTGGGATTTGTCACTCCGTGTTACGGAGAGGTATCACTGGGCCCACTTGGTAGTGCAACATCATAATGAGCTCAAGGTGACCAAGTGCCTAGTCACGGGATCATGCATTACGGTACGAGTAAAGTGACTTTCCGGTAACGAGACTGAACGAGGTATTTGGATACCGACGATCGAGTCTCGGGGAAGTAACATACCGTCTGACAAAGGGAATTGTATATGGGGTTGCTTGAACCCTCGACATCTTGGTTCATCCGATGAGATCATCGAGGAGTATGTGGGAGCCAACATGGGTATCCAGATCCCGCTGGTGGTTATTGACCGGAGAGCCGTCTCGGTCATGTCTGCATGTCTCCCGAACCCGTAGGGTCTACACACTTAAGGTTCGGTGACGCTAGGGTTGTATGAATATGAGTATGCAGCAAACCGAATGTTGTTCGGAGTCCCGGATGAGATCCCGGATGTCACGAGGAGTTCCAGAATGGTCTGGAGGTAAAGAAAAACTATATAGGAAGTGCTGTTTTGGCCATCGAGAAAGTTTCGGGGTCACCCGGTATTGTACCGGGACCACTGGAAGGGTCCCGGGGGTCCACCGGGTGGGGCCACCTATCCCGGAGGGCCCCGTGGGCTGAAGTGGGAGGGGAACCAGCCCCTAGTGGGCTGGTGCGCCCCCCCTTGGGCCCCCCCCTGCGCCTAGGGTTGGAAACCCTAGGTGGGAGGGGGAGGGCGCACCACTTGCCTTGGGGGGCACTCCACCCCCCTTGGCCGCCACCCCCCTTGGGAGATTGATCTCCCAGGGCCGGCGCCCCCCCTGGGGGCCTATATAAAGGAGGGCAGGGGGGAGGGCAGCCACACCCAAGTCTTGGCGCCTCCCTCCCCCTGCTACACCTCGTCCTCCTCCCGCAGCAGCTTGGCGAAGCCCTGCCGGAGTTCTGCTGCAGCCACCACCACGTCGTTGTGCTGCTGGATCATCATCAACCTCTCCTTCCCCCTTGCTGGATCAAGACGGAGGAGACGTCATGCTGACCGTACGTGTGTTGAACACGGAGGTGTCGTCCGTTCGGCGCTAGGATCTCCGGTGATAGGATCACGACGAGAACGACTACTTCAACCCCGTTCTTTTGAACGCTTCCTCTCGCGATCTACAAAGTGGTATGTAGATGCATCTCCCCTTTCACTCGTTGCTTAGATGAACTCATAGATGGATCTTGGTGAAACTGTAGGAAAATTTTTATTTTCTGCAATGTTCCACAACACTACCGAGACGAAGCAACAGAAGCGATGTTGGGGGAGATAATCACAGAAGGAACGGATGTCATTGCGTCATTTTTCAACGACGTCGTTGGTCAGGAAGGACTTGGTGAAGAAGATGGCTGTGTTCATGATGGCTCCAGTCCATTAATGCCGGTACAAGAAGAGGGCTATGTTCATGATGGCTCCAGTGATGACCCAATGGAGGTACAAGAAGGAGACCGTGCTGACTGCTCCGGTGACCGAACCGAGTCCGGCCAGGTATATATATATATATATATATATATATATATATATTAGTTAAGCCCGTGCTGACTAGTTAATTGATGCATTCATTGTTTTGGTATATGTACACATATTAATAAACTTTCTTCCTTTTTCTAGCCCTCCGAATCGAGCAAAACTTCGGTAAGGAGACGAGGCCCAAAGAAAAAGTTGAGCTGGGATGAAAGGTTTGAGATCACAGCAATCGCGCGCGACGACGAACCGATTGAACCCATCCGGACAAAGAACACATTTGTTGCTCAGTGCGGGGTTCTTGTTAGGGACAAGATCCCGATCAGCATCCACCAATGGTATAAGCCTAAGGAGGAAGACCCTCAGGTGTCTTATGTCAATGATATGCAGAAACATGATCTTTGGACTGAGCTGAAGGCAATTTCACCCTACCGCAAGAGGAGGATCCGGAGAATCCAGGTAAAGAGCAATTAATCATGTCTTGTACTCTTAAGAATATGGCAGACCTATTCAGGAGGTGGAGGAAAGAGCTGAAAAAGTTTGTCGACAAAGAAGAGACACCATAATTCATCGGCAAATATGAGAAGATCAGAGATCACTGGCCCGCATTTGTGGCCTACACGACATCTGAAAAGAGTAAGAAGATGTCGGAGACAAACAAGCTAAATGCTACGAAGAAGAAGTTTCACCATCGCACGAGGTCAGGTGGCTACCTGCAAGCCCGGCCTAAGTGGTCCAAGGCTGAGAATGATCTGCTTGATAAAGGGATCGAACCGGAGACAATGAGATGGCCAGACCGTTGCCGGACTTGGTTCTTCGGGGCTGGCAGAACCTTGGACCTGTATTAGGGAAGTGTCATTGGAAGGACGAGCAACTGAAAACACCAGTCACAAGGCTTCAGCAGTATATCCATGCAGCGCAGCAAGGGCCGTTCATTCCACACAGGGAGAAGGGCAAGCTCACAATGGCCCTCGGGAATCCTGAGCACCCTGGACGGACACGAGGCACGCCAGGCTCCATTCTGTGGAAGGTTGGTTTTTCGGACGCAGGGGGTTACAAAACCCACGAGAGGAGGTAGAAACTAGAGCGGAGCCAACTGCAGGCGCTGCACGAAAGGGTAATGCGGCTAGAGGAACGAGAAGCAGATCGCAACAAATGACCTGCGAAGCTTCCCCCAAAGCTACCCCGCCATCTCAGCAGAGAAGCAGCGTGACTTCCACCAAGATGCTTCAGCCGGAGCATGTCTTGACGGCTCCTGCCAGCTATCCCGTGGATGCGATCACGGGGGCTCAAAATTGCCACATTATGACGTGATGGATGAATTTGAAGGTCAAGGCGGCTGTTGGCTGTGTTTATCCTACTGAACAAGGCGCAACTTATCACTGCCGGCCGATTCCAGAAGGATATGTCAGGGTGATGGTGGATGAAATAACGGAGGGATTTGAGGACCTCCAGCTTGACTACCCTACCGGAGAAGGGGAGACTAGGCTGGGTTCTGCTCTGAAGACTCCATGCCTATGGCGGAAGGAGCTCATCAACCTTCCGAACTGGACGCCTCCACCTCCTCCTCCTCCACCGGCGTGTCAGGGCACTCCGCCTCCTCCACCGCCTCCTCCTCCGGCGAGTGTCGATCAGGGCACTGGGCCTCCTTCTCCAGCGGGTGGCGGCACTCCGCCTCCTTCTCCGCCTGCGCTGGCGTGCCCGAGCAACCAGCAGCCTCCTCCTTCTCCGGCGCGTGATGGCACTCAGCCTCCTTCGACGCCTGCGCCGGCGCACCCGACCAGCCAGCACCTTCCTCCTTCTCCTCCTCGCCAGCATGGGCGGAAGAGACCCGCTGCCGCCCCCGCTGCTCCGGCGCGTCGTTGTCCTTCTCCCCCGCCTCATAAGCAAGAACGAAAGAAGACAGGCGCCACAGCCGCTCCGTCTTCTCTGGCGTCTAGTAGTACAGCAGCCAGCAGAGGTGGGAGGCAATACAGATATGGTCCACCTCTCAAGCCTCTAGAGAAGTTACCGTACGAGAGGACCGAGGAGGAAAACGAGACGATCGTGTGGGCCCACGTGAAGGACTTCTTTGAAGGGGTGAAAGCAAAGAGACATCCACCTCCGGAAGAGAAGGTAGATCCGGTGAAAGCAAAGCGCACTATCGATGCCCTGAGGAAACCACCAAAGTCTCCGTCCAGAACCAACTATCAGCGCATTACTGAACAGCCATATCTCAAAGCCCAGCGGTCAGGAAGTACTGTCAGTGATAAAAGGTTAAAAGAACGAGTAGCTGGGAAAAAATTGCCCAGCTCGGCGAAACAAGCACAGAAATCATGCCCCCCGCTCAATGTGTCTAATGCTCCGGGGACGGTGGCCGGTTATGGCAATCTTGGAGATTACCTGCCTGACGATCAACTTCTTGATTTCTTGGAGGTGGACGAACACAAATACGAGTACGGGAAGCCTCTCGTCAAAGATGAAAAATCTCTGACAACTATGATGCGAAGATTCCATAATTGGTACATGAAAACCTGCAAAGAGTCTGGGGGGACGAATGCTTTGTATCTGAATAATAAAGAGGAGCACGACCTTGTTGCAACTGATATGTCGACTGTTCCATTTGATGAGTTCTTCGCGTTCTTCAATCAAAAGGCCCTCGATAAACTAATGGTCTTTTGCTACTGTCTGTAAGTACTATTTCTGTCATTAAGTCTCTATATATAGCTCGGCTCTTTCATTGCATGTATTTATAATTAATTATCCTCACTATATTATGCAGATTGAAGATCGACGAGTGCAAAAAACAAGGAATGTATGATATTGGGTTCATTAACACAAATATCATAGATGAATTTCTGGTTAAAAAGCACCCCCAGAGGCCGAGGAGAACTTGCTACAATCGTTGATCAAAAATCAAAACAAAGATTTAATACTCTTTCCTTACAACTCCCAGTGAGTGTTACTGTCGTGTCCATATTCGGTTTCCCTTATTACTCGAGCGAGGTTATAGTAATGTAATTGATGAGTTATGCATGCGTGCGCAGATTCCACTATGTTCTTCTGGAGATTAAGTTTGAGCAGGGAGTAGTAAATGTCTTAGACTCGAGAAGAAAAGATCCCCAAACCTATGCGGACATGACTAAAATACTCAACAAGTAAGTTCAATCGATCATTTGCACCATATCGGCAACTTTTTGTTCATTTCCTGATATCTCAAGTAATAATATTTATTTTCTTTGTCTTGCAGGGTTTGGAAACAGTTCACCGCAGAAGTTCCGGGACTGCCAAAGGAGCTGCGATATACATACCCGAAAGTAAGTACTACTAGCTAGCTACTTGCGCGCATCTCCCGTTGATTCTATAGCTGTACTTTCATCAATGCCATTTATAATGCTTCATTATCAGTTTGATTGACCTCTGTTTCTCGTAAAGTGCTTGTGGAAGGAACAAGGGAATGATTTCTATGGATACTACGTGTGCGAGTTCATCTACAACGCAACTTTGAAACATAAATGGGGCTACACTAAAAGACAATATGAAGTGCGTAAGCAATAATATTCACAATTTCATTTTATTACACCAGCATTTCTGTTGAGTTTCATTCATATATTTATTAACCCCCTTCTTCAAATTAGACGTGGCAGATGCGGGATGAACTCCTAGAACAAGATCGCATGAAAGCAATTCAAGAGAAATTGTCGGGATTCTTTCTTGACCACGTCATCAATAAAGCCGGAGAATATCATGTGGAAATTGATTTCAATTGCTAGGGGGTTGTAAGAGATTTTACATACTGTATATGTATGTAGCCAATAGTGTCGGATAGATAATACGAAAACTTGTTGTTCGACCAATCTCTCGGAGAAGGAGAGGTCGATCGATCACTTCTGTCGGTATGCATGACGAACTTCTGTACTTAATGGTTCCCTTCATTTTCTTACTAGCTAGCGTGTCGAGGGCCTCTGTACGTACAGTACATAGCGTTGACCAAGCACGGACATAAGAGAGGACACTTCTCTCTATTAATTAGCTAGCTAACACAATATATTAAACACCTAAATAAACCCCCCAAAACCCCCACACCCCCCCTTTCAAAAAAAAACAAAAACCACGGCCACTGAAAGGCTGACGCGTGGATGCCTTTTGGTCCCGGTTGGTGCCACCAACCGGGACCAAAGGCCCTCTTGCCTGGGCTCGGCGCACCGGCCACGTGGAGGCACATCTGTCCCGGTTCGTGTTAGAACCGGGATTAAAGGGGGGAGGCATTAGTCACGACCCTTTAGTCTCGGTTCAAGAACCGGGACTAAAGGCCCTTACGAACTGGGACTGATGCCCCCTTTTCTACTAGTGCTCCACCAAGAGGTAGCACTGTTTTATTTGAGGACCGTGCTTTTAGTCCGCTAGATACTGGCATTACCCGCTCCAATTCAAATGGCTGATAAACAGGAAACATAGTTGAATGTACAGACATTGTATGAGAGACAGATGCAATAGATAGTGTGGAAAAAAGAGGGCATGAAATAATTGACATGTATATTGTTTAACTAAAACGGATAGCATGACATAATTTCACATATATGATGTCTATCTAAACTGGATAGCATAGCATAACATAATTCAAAGATATGATGAATAACTAAACAAGATCGCATGACATAATTCACCTACATGTTATCTAAGTAATCAGGATCGCATCATTTAATTCACATTTGTGATTTATATGCTAAACAGAGGGCATTCGATATGATGTCTGAACTAAGAACATGGTGTTGAATATTGTGTATATGATGTCTAAACTATGCAATGCAAGACACCGTATGCATGATATGAGCAGTATAACTGTGCCAAGTTAGAGCATACACCTCAATGGGGAAATAGGACTGGTCATCTGTCTCTGAATCCATCTCTGGGGAGCTATCGGGACCCAACAAGAGATCTGCTTCGACAGGTAGCACTGTCTGCTCTGAAGGCCTTGTTTTCACTCCAGATTTTTCTATCTCCCACCCAAATGGCTGATTCACAGGAAGAGTAGTTTAATGTACAAACATTGTCGATAAATGGAAATGTAATGAAGAAAAGGATGGGCAAGATATCATTCAAATATATGATGCCTGGTTAAACAGGATGGCATTACACATTTCACATATATTATGGCTGGCTAAAAGACATGAGACTGCATAATTCCCATATATGATATAGAAACTAAACAGGTGGCATTACAGAACATGTCTAAACTAAGCAGATGACATATATGATGTCAAAAGTAGGCACTGCAAGGCAACATATGCATTATATGACTAACATCATCATGCCAAGGTAGAGCAAACACCTTGGGGGGGGTAAATAGGAGTGGTCAGCGGCGTCTGAATCCGCCTGAGAACAGATATCTTCCTCTGGATTACAATTTGGAGAGGGGTGGGGAGGGTTTGCCATTGAACCCACCATGGAGCGATGTCTGCATGACATTGTATTGCCGCGCAAAACTCTTCTCTTTTTCTCTACATGTTCAACATGACTGTGTACTATATCTGACATGCATACGAAAAAAATATGGTGAGATTATGTAAGGAGACCATGCAGAACTTTAGAGTGATGGTAACAACCAGTGGATCGACGTTTTTCCGTTGAACCAAAATAGCCCTAATGGATTGACGTGAATGTATAGTAATAAGTGATGCAACAAGTGTACAACCTCTTTGCCGTAGCCGTGTCGACCTCAGCATCATTGGGTTGGTCGCTGAAGCAGTTGAGGCAGAAGTGGCTGTCGGGGGTGTGGAGGAAGATCTGAGGAATCTGTAGACGGTGTCCAGGGCAATGCTCTGTTGTGATGGATCATTCTGTCGTTGGAGCAGCTCCGGTGAGTCGTAAGACGTCAAGGCTGAAGCAGCACAAGACATACATCATCAATCTCAAGTGGGATTCTAATAGCATCTCCAGTAGATGATGTAAAATGGATGTAAAATTGACATCACCAAAACCACCTGACTACAACAGATGAGGTAAAAATTGTTGACTCGGACCTTAACTGTCGAAACTGAAATTTACTGTGGAATCTGAATGCTACTGTCGAAACTGAACGCAATGGTAGCAGAAAGGCACTTGACATGTAGTTTAGGGAGGGCCTGCAGTTCATCTTCAACCTGCACCCCCCTGAGCCGCCAGCCACGACCGGCCAAACTGCCGGCCCCAGCGTCGCCTTGCCGCCCCGAAACAACTCGCCACCGCCGCCCCGGCCAGCCCTCTAGGCCCCCCGCCCCCACCCTGAACCCTAAGATAGATAGTGGGGTACCTATCCGGCGAGCCCCCGTCCCCGCTACGGGTGGTTCTTCCTTAACTCCAGCGAGCCCCCCCAACCCCTGAAAATCGACTGACCCAAAAGTCGATTCAATCGACTGAAGTGTGGCTTAATCGGAGCAAAGCAGCAGCATGAGCGAGGGGGAGAGCAGCAGCAGCAACTAGGCGAGCGAGCGATCAAGCGAGAGCGGGAGCAGCACCAGCAGCGCGAGCGAGCGAGCGAGAGCGGGAGCAGCAGCAGCAGCAGTCCGAGCGAGCGAGCGAGAGCCAGAGCAGCAATAGCAGATTCGGCTAGTATGGACGCCGCCGCTGAAGGGGCCTCGCACTGGGGGAGAGCCGCCGTGGAGATGTCGCCCACGGCGCCGGCTTCAAGGTAGCGGCTCCATGGGGGTGCGGGATGCAGCACCGTCGGTGTTGGGAGGTCGAGTTAAGGAGAAGGTGTGATGCGATGAGTGTACAACCTCTTTGGTGACGCCGAGTAGGCCTCGGCTTCGTCCGAGGAGTTGGTGAGGATGTTGCGGTTCTGGTGGAGAAGGTTAAGGCAGCGCTGTGGGGATGGAGCAGCCGCGATAGACGAGGCGATCGTCGGAGCAACTCCTTGGAGGTGGAGGACCACTACTGGAATCAGCTACTTTGCCATCTGCCAGCTCTTTGCCGTCAGCTAGCAGACGGCAAAGAAGCTCTTTGCCATCAGCTACCCGAAAGCGGATGGCAAAGAACTGGCTGATGGCAAAGAAAGCCTTTGCCATTAGCCTGTTCTTTGCTGTCCGCTAGCTGACGGCAAAGAATCTTTGCCATCCGCTAGCAGACGGCAAAGAGGGAGGGGGGCCCCACTCAGGAGCTGGTTAAAAAATACTTAACGTCCCCCCGCTTTGCCGTCCGCCGCAGACGGCAAATATGAACAAAAGTGGACGGCAAAGGAGGGCGGACGGCAAAGGCTACCCTAATTAACCTAACTAACGGCCGAGCCCCCTCCCCCGCCCGTTACTCATCTCTCTCCCTCGACCTCCTCCGCCCCGCCCCCGCCGCCCCCGCCCCCACCGCCCGGCGCGGCCCCCGCCCTCGCCGCCCCCGCCACCGCCCCCTGCCGCCCGGCGCCGCCGCCGCCCCCACCCCCTCCCCCACCTGCCACCACCCCACCGTCCACCGCCCGGCGCTGCCCCCGCCTCTCCCGCCCCTGCCCCCGCCCCTCCCGCCCGGCGCCGCCCCGCCCCCGCCGCCCGGCCATCCCACTGCCCCGGAGCCCCGCCGCCCCCACCCACCCACCACCCCGGCGCCAGCGTCGCCCCCTGCTCCGGTGAGTTTTTTTTCTGTTTTTCTTTTTTTGCTGTTTAATTCTTGTTTAATTGTTAGTGTTAGTGTTAGTGTTAGATTTAGTGTTAGAAAAGAAGAAAATTTAGTGTTAGTGTTAGAAAAAAGAATATGTAGAAGAAAAGAAGAAGAAGTGGAAAAAGATGAAAAAGAAGAAAAGAAAAGAAGTAGAAAAAAGATGAAAAAGAAGAAGAAGAAAAGAAGTAGAAGAAGTAGAAGAAGAATAGAAGAAAAGAAAAGAAGTAAAAGAAGTAGAAAAAGATGAAAAAGAAGAAGAAGAAGAAAGGAAAGAAGAAGAAAGGAAAGAAGAAGAAGAAGAAGAAAGGAAAGAAGAAGAAGGATAGAAGAAGAAGAAGAAAGGAAAGAAGAAGAAAAAAGAAGAAGAAGAGAAGGAAAGAAGAAGAAGGATAGAAGGAAACACCCCGACCACTGACCCCGACACCCCGACCCCGACACCACACCCCGACACCTGACCCCGACACCCTGACCCCGACACCCCGACCCCGACACCACACCCCGACACACAGACCACGACACCACACCCCGACACCCCGACCCCGACACGACACCCTGACCCCGAAACAGCACCCCGACACCGACATGACACCCCGACCCCCTAAACCTCCCGAAAAGGTGCTCTTTGGCCTTCCAGAGGCCGACGGGGTTATATATTTGTGAATTATTAGTTAGGTCATATATTTTTCGATTTTGTTATGAAAAACATCATATATAATTGTGTTGATCGGGTAGATTTAAATGTGCAGTTGTTTCATCGCTGCGAGGTTTGGTGTTCGACGACCTCGCCGTGCGTTTGACGAGCTCTGCCCCTTCGTTCGTGGGTGAGCACAAATGACATGTCCTTCTCCCCCATTAATTATTTGCACAAATGACATGAAATTTGGTAGCTAGCTATATATGTGTCTTGAATCATCAGTATGCGTAACCAATATGTGTCTCCCGTTCGAAAGCGTCATAGTTATAAATATGCATGCATTTGCATATTTATAACCTTGATTCTTTCGAATTGTCCAACGCTATCCATGGACAGCCCGAGTATGTGTAGATTGGGTTCGTTTTCCCATATGCTTTGCTCCGGATCCGACGCATAAATTTCGTCAGTGCCTCCCCTGTTGTTCTCCGGGTACACATCCTCTCTGTTTATTGCAGAGACGTGTATCAGGAGAACAGCGGGGAGGTGCTGCCGAAATTTTGCGTCGGATCCGGAGCATAGCTTGGGAAAATGAACCCAATCTACACATACTCGGGTGGGATTAGGACCTATCATTACCTATTAGAGTGTAGGTTGCATGGACGTAATAAAATTGACAAAGTAGATCAACTGATGAATATATACATGGTGAATTATATATATAATTGTTGTGTGTCCAGTAGCTCTGAAAGTCAAGATGAGTGATCGTGCGTGGATGTATACCGGTCACACTGGTCAGAACAAATGGAGCGCTGAATGGTTCACAAAAACCAAGGGGTTTGTGCAAGCCGCATTTGCAAATGGCCAGAGGAAAACTTGGTGCCCCTGTTTCCGATGCGGCAATTGGGAAAAGAGGACAGAGGCTGAAATGGGTAAACACCTGCAGAAGAATGGTTTTACGCCCGATTATACGGTGTGGACATTTCATGGTGAGTCTGCCCAACGTGACCGAGCTGAGGTGGATCATCGTCGCACCGACGAGCATGGTACCGGGATGGAAAACATGGTGCAAGACTATGATGATGCTCGGGATTCGGACGAGGAGATGGAGGAATCTGCAAAGGCCTTCAATGAAATGTTGGAGTCTTCAAAACGTCCGCTCCACGAGCACACTGAGCTTTGTCAGTTGGATGCCATCTCACAAGTAATGGCTTTGAAGGCTCAGTTCAACTTGGGCAGAGAATGCTATGACGCAATTATGACAGTATTTGGACGCTTTCTACCCAAAGGCCATGTAATGCCTGCAAACCTGTACCAGTCGGACAAAATCCTCCGTGCACTGAAGATGCCCTATGAGAAGATACATGCCTGTGAGAAAGGATGTGCCTTATTTAGGCTTGACTATGCGGACTTGAACTATTGTCCCATTTGCAAGTGTTCCAGGTATATTGTGGTAGACAACGGTATGGGTGAGAAGACACAAACCAAAATCCCTGTTAGTGTTCTTCGGTATATGCCAATCGTACCAAGACTTCAACGTCTTTTCATGGTCGAAGAGACGGCCAGACAGATGACATGGCACAAAACAGGCAAAAGAACCGAACTAGATGCAGATGGTAATCTGATGATGGTACACACATCGGATGGTGTTGCGTGGAAAAAGTTTGATGAATTACATGCTGACAAAGCGGCAGATCCGAGGCATCCTCGAGTCGGCATCAGCACCGATGGGTTCAGTGTGTTTGGTATGACGGCAGCCCAATACAGTTGTTGGCCCGTATTTGTCTTTCCACTCAATCTCCCCCCCCGGACAGATTATGCAAAGAAAGAACATTTTCCTGACGTTGATAATTCCAGGGCCCAACTATCCGGGGAAAAATATGAATGTGTACATGCAGCCGCTTAAGGACGAATTGCAAGAAGCCTGGGATAATGGGTTCAAGACATACGACGCCTATAGCAAACGAAACTTCATAATGCGTGTCTGGTACATGTACTCGACGCATGACTTGCCGGCGTATGCGCTATTCGTTGGCTGGTGTGTGCATGGAAGGTTCCCGTGCCCCACATGCAAGGGAGCTCTTGAGTTTCGTTGGCTTCAGGCCGGTCGCAAGTTTTCTTGCTTCGACATGCATAGACAGTTCCTGGATCCTCGCCATAAGTTCAGGAAAGACAAGAAGAACTTCATCAGAGGTAGAGTTGTAAAAAACTCTGCACCACCTGCGTTGACAGGCCAACAGACCCTGGATCAGTTAAACGCTCTCGAGCCAGATCCAGAGCGTCCAGGGTACTTCAAGGGGTATAATTCTGAGCACGCCTGGACTCACAAAACATGCTTATGGGATCTGCCTTACTTCAAAGACCTCCTTTGCCCACACAACATCGACGTGATGCACACTGAGAAGAATATCGCCGAGGCACTTTTTGGTACATTGTTCGGCATAGATGGGAAGTCAAAGGATAATACTAAGGCTAGAGTCGATCTGGAGGCGCTATGTGATAGGCCGTTACAAAACATGAAAGAACCGAAAGGAAAGCAGAACTGGACGAAGCCAAAGGCATGGTTCAATCTTGGAAGGCCAGCTATGAGGGAAATTATCTTGTGGGTGAAAATGCAGTTGATGTTCCCCGATGGGTATGCAGCGAATCTAAAGAGGGGAGCGAGTCTTGATAAATTGAAGATATTTGGTCTCAAGAGTCATGATTGGCACATATGGATTGAGCGGGTAATGCCGGTGATGTTGCGTGGCTTCATCCCTGAGGATGAATGGCTAATACTGGCAGAACTCAGCTATTTCTTCCGTGTTCTTTGTGCGAAAGAACTATCGCCTGGCGTGCTAGAAGAAATGGAAGAGTTGGCGCCAGAGTTGATCTGCAAGTTAGAGAAGATCTTTCCACCGGGCTTCTTTAATCCAATGCAGCATTTGATTTTGCATCTCCCGACCGAGGCAAGATTGGGGGGGGCCCGTGCAAAATCGTTGGTGCTACCCAACTGAGAGGATGCAGAAGACGCTTCGAGAAAAATGTAAAAATAAACGTAGAATTGAAGCGTCTATGGCTGAGGCATTCATCACTGAGGAGGCGGCAAACTTCGTGACAGCACACTACGAAACCAAAAATCGTCATTTGCATAATCCGAAGCCTCGGTACAATGCTGACGAGCCTAAAAAGGGTGGATCCAACCTCAGCCTATTCAAAGGCAATCTCGCACCAGCCAGTGTTTCAAATCCAGTATCTTTGGATAACGAAGAATGGCGGACCATTTCGTTGTATATCTTCAACAACCTGATAGAAGTGCGGCCGTACATCGAGTAAGTTCTCGGTACATTGTTTCGCAACTTCTATTTCCTTTGAACTGCTCTTATTCCTGGATATTTCATACAGTCGATACGTCGCCCTATTCTCGTATGGAGCGGTGATCCAAAAGGATTCCGTCGAAGAGTATGAGCTTCTCGCAAAGCAAGGAGGCGGCTATCCCGGTTTCATCTCTTGGTTCAAACAAACGGTAAATTCTATTAGACAATTTCATTTCATTCGCTAATTTGTGCGTAATGCAACAATCCTTTCATATTAAACTTGTAGGCTAATTCAGAGTCTATGGACGCCGAATTGAGACAAGTCGCTAATGGTTTTGACTATAAGGTCCGTTCATTTGACAAATACGACATCAACGGGTATCGTTTTCGTACCTATGGCAAAGAGCTATCTATGGCCGACCGAAAGTCTACAAATTGTTGTGTATCTGCTATCGGCGAAGGAGGTACCGAGTATTATGGGAGAGTTGAAGCAATTTATGAACTTCTATTCTATGGTGAAAACCCACCGAATGTCGTAGTCTTCAAATGTTATTGGTTTCAGCCGAAGGAGACTAGAAGGACTCATGAACATATAGGGCTAGTTGAAATCAACCAAAGCACCCATTTAGATGTTCCTGATGTCTATATTATGGCTCAACAGGCGACCCAAGTATTCTATCTACCCTGGGCCTGCCAAACTAATCCAAATCTGAAAGGTTGGGATGTCGTTTATGAAGTGCCGCCACGTGCTAGACTATCTCCCCCAAAGGAAGAGGATTATGAACCTCACATTAACCCAGACACATATGAAGGAGAATTCTTCCAAGAGACACGTCTTTCCAAAAAGCGTTTCAAGAACCGGTATACTTCACCCCAAAACATTGAAGTAGACAGCGACAGTGAATCCCACATCACCCCAGAGGAGGAACAAGAAGAGCCGGAACAAGAAGAGGTTACTGCTGCGGACGACCTCTCAATGCTTGACCGATTACGTAAAGGTGGCCTTCCACATGTTGATGCCACTGAACCCTATGAGCCCGTCATTGATTATAGTGATGATGATGATTATGCATTTATTGATGATACTGATCGAGATTATTAGTAGTGTCAGGTATTCAATTTTTTATGTTGTACTTGATGATGATACACTTAAGTGATATACATATTATTATTCATGTCGGTATTTTTTTATGTTGTACTAATTTCGTTTACTCTTTGTCATGGCAGGTGTTGAAAGATGGAAGGGGAGCCGACTGAGGCCAAGGACAAACGTGCCCAAATTGAAGGTGTGCCACACCATCAAGGTAGCTCCAGCTTATATCAGTTCGGGCGGAATTGGGTAATGTGGTTTGCTTCATTATTAATGCAATTCATTCATCATGCTAGCTTGAGCCCTTTAATTACTAATTTACTTTGTTTCTCTCTTTCAGGCATGCTACAATAAGACGGATAAGGTGCCAGAGGGGTACGACCTGTATGCCATGGCCCACACTGCCTCTTACAAGCAAGTCAAGGGGAAGGCGAGGAAAGGGGAGGAGTTTAACCCGAGCCAGATCCCCTACAATCCAGAGCAGGTGATGATATCTAGTGGCGGGAGGTCCCGTGGCTCCATAGCCATTGATCCAGAGATTGCTCCTGAGACCACGGTGAGTTTAATTTGAATGGACGTTACTTGCTAGTCTTAACATTTGAGTGTCATCATGCTAACGAAACATTGGAAATGATCTTTGGTGCAGCGTTACTCCACACAAGCATCACACGATCCTTCTCCAGCTACTGGCCTGAGCCAGCCCGCTCCCACACCTCCATGATCAAGGTAAGTTTCTCTAGTTTTTTGCTTAACAAATGCATAAAGACCTAGACTTAGCTTTATTTCATCCAATATGCTTACCTTAATGACCTAGACGTAGCTTCTTTTCCTGCAAAATGACTTAATAAGCTTACTGACCTCCAAAACCAGCTATTTTACCTAAGTTAGCTCTAAAACGATCTATACTTAGCTTTGTTTCCTCCAAAATGACCTAAGTTAGTTATAATATGCTTAGTTAACTAGGTTTGCTCAATAATGACATGTACTTACCTTACTTATGTAAAAAACGGCATAATTAGCTTAGTTAGCTCATAAACGATCCATTTTACCTATATTAGCTCTAAAATGATGCATTTTACCTAAGTTAGGTCATAAATGATCCATTTCACCTAAGTTACCTCACAAACGATGGCGTGCTTCTTCTTCTAGTCTTCTTCTTCTAGTCACCTTTTCCTAACTTTCTTATTTGGCATTTTGCAGATTTCATTCACTTCTTGGAAGCTAGCTTGCTATGATGGAGTGCTTGTTTTTAATTTCATTCTCTTCTAGTATTCTTCTAGCTTGCTACGATGGAACTTGCTATCTTGATGAAACTTTGCATTGTAATATGTATGTGCAACTTTGCTATCTTGACGGAACTTGCTATGTATGAGTGGATGGAACTATATATGTATGTACAATGAAACTTATGTGCTGTTAAATAGCTCTGTGAAATATATCTATATATGTCATATATATTTGCTGTGAAAATTGTTGGATTTAAAAAAAACAGAAAAAGAGCCAATATGCAGGCTCTTTGCCGTCAGCCACCGACGGCAAAGGTCTCTTTGCCATCAGTAGCGGACGGCAAAGAGGCCACGTGGCACGCAACTGTGCTTCCTGGGAGGCTGACCTATTTGGTGAGTTTGCCAACAGTGGCTGGCGGCAAAGAGAAAAAAAAACTTTGCCTACGGCGGCGGACGGCAAAGGCCTTTTTAAAGGAGTAACAGCGCAATTATTGCCATCAGTATTCTTTGCCGTCGGCAGCTGATGGCAAAGGACCCTCTGCCGTCAGCCGCCCGAAGCGGACGACAATGTAGCTCTTTGCCGTCCCGTACGTTGCCGTCCACTTTTGCCGTCCGCGGCAGACGGCAAAGACCTTTGCCGTCCGCCGTCTGTGCCTTTGCCGTCTGCCGTGGCTGATGGCAAAGTAGCTGATTCATGTAGTGGACGGGGCGGCTGAACCGGCAGGACAGGGAGATGGACGACGGATCCTCATCCGGGGAGGTGGACAAGGGACGTCGAGCTGTTGCGGTGGACAACATCATTGGGGAAGAGGCTCCGGCTGGGCAGCGGTGACGTGGCGGACGGAGGAGGGTGGGGTTTCATGGCTGGAGCGAAGAGGTTATGGCGGCCTAGAATTTCGAATGGCGAAAAGGGGGAGATGGGAGGGGTGAAGCATGACTTAGGGACGCGCTTGTCCAAAATGTAGGGTGTGTTACAAAAGTACCCCCCACCGATTTGAACTAGCGACCCTTTCGGCTCAGGGTTAGAAGGGGGATTTCGCGTGTCGGGATTTGGCAACTGGAGGGAGTTTTCGCGTGCGTTGTAATTTCGGGATAGCAAGGCACGGGTTGTGAAGGCGCCAGTTTTGAGAGCATGATATCTGAATTTTCGGGATATAACAAGACGCGGGTTGAATTTTAGGGACAAGCCTAACGTGTAGTAATATTGTACTTGTACGTACCAAATCAATTCGAACTTCCCTCAGCCAAAAAGAAAACGAAAAAAATAGAACTATTCACACCACACAAAGAGAGAGTCTTGCCCCGTTTTACTATACAAATGCTATTCAAAGCTACTCCCTCCTTCCATCTATATAGGGCCTAATGCGTTTTTCGATGCTAACTTTGACCAAATATTAGAGCAATGATATATGACATGCAACTTACACAAAGCACACCGTTAAATTCGTCTGTGAAAGATTCTTTCAATGATATAATTTTCACATTGTGCATGCCATGTACTATTAATCTTGTAAATAGTCAAAGGTGGTCTTAAAAAACTCATTACGCCCTATATCGATGGAAGGAGGGAGTATAAATCCATGTTATGTACGATTAATTTGTTTTGCTTGCTGTATAATGCATGTAACCTACTCATACCAACATTTTAGTGCATTCCAAATGTCTATACTACCACTGCAATTCGAACTAAATTTGAATTCGTTTCTCTATTCCAATAAGAAACTACAATCATGATTGTTGCCAACTTCAACCATCATAGTTTCCTTGCTATCCGCCAGATATAAATTGGATGGCCTATAATGCAGGATGGCAGGCACACCATCATCAACAACTCCGTTTTTTATAAGAGTAGAGATAAAATATATTAAATGTAGTATAACATGTTCATAACCACACCATGTGTATCACCGTTATATATATTCACACATGCGTCGGTTTAAAACACTATGATAAATTCTTCAAATATCCGAATTCGCTTTTTATAATGAAGTATATATGATCTCTATTTGTCTTTTACACCCACACAACCCTCTTATCTTTGTAGCTAGCGCTAACTTTCTCTTGTGCATGCACACGCCCGCATCCCTCTCACCCTCCCTCAACATTCTCTAGCTCCATCGCGCAAATTCGTCTTTTCACTTTAGGTCGTTCACCCATGGTGTGTGTAGGCCCCCCAGCTCCTTCTTTACGGCACACATTGATCGATATGCCTCTCTAGCCAGGTGTGCCTAGCACAAACACAAGCTTCCCCTCTTCTCTTGTCACGGTCCATGCCTCACTCCCACCACTCTTTTCATCGTTCTCGTACTCGCACACTCCTCCCCCCTCGATATTGTATGCCTCTCGTACCACCTCCTACATGCATCCCTCTCTCTCTATCCTTCTCCGCGTGCCTCATTTGCTTCTAACACACACATGCATGTATATCGATCGATCTCCCAACATATACCTAGATCGACTTTAACTACCCTCCCCCATCGATCGACGTACCTCACAAGTTATGTCTCTCCTTTCTCTAACAAAGGGCGATTGATCTTCCTATGTAGTTACGTCTACTTACCACAGCCACATCGTACCCCCTCATCATTCGTGCATGCCTCTTGACCCGTCTCTCACGCGCACGTGCACAGACAACAAGCAGCCATCTCCTCTCTTATTGATATTGCGGGCGTGCCCTCCATTTGTCTAGCAAGCCTATCCCACCATTTGTTAGAAGCAACTCCACTACCACCTCCTCCAACACTCTAGCTCTATCTCTCTCCCAACCTTATTCCTCTACTGCACATATGCATGGATGCCGATCAATCTCCTTAATACATGAGGTAGATCGATCTCCTCAATACATGAGGTAGGCCTCTCTCCTCCTCCACACATATACCAGCCATTGTACCTCTATAGTTAATTGGGCCTCCCTCTTCCCCCACCACACACCGATAATCGAGCGTTGCAGGTAGGTATCCATGCCATAGAGACAAACTGCACATGTCCCCTCTCACGTTCCAGTAGGCCAGCCACTCCATATCTTTGACGTGGGCACACACAAATTCGATGGCACTCTTTATCGATCGCGCTCTTGCACACACACGCACACACCCATCATCCCTCTCTTTGATTCTATGGACACCTCAAGCCGATGATACCTCCACTCTCTTCTCATGGATCGCCCCCTCTATATATATGTTATATCCAGGACTCTATTTCACACACATTGCATATGTTACATTTTTTTGATTGACCCCCCCCCCCAAAACTCTCAAGAACCCACACACTATATCTCTCTAGGTTTGTATCTCTCTCACACAACCCCACGTAGGTGGTGTACGTATACAAGAAGAGAATAGGTGCACCGTGCACGTACTCACGCTTCGTGCCCAGCCACACCCGCGCGGGTACACGGTGGAGCTCATTTCTTTATGAAATGGCAGCCGACGTGCTAATTTGAATGCCTGTAGCGGTTGTTTGCCTAGGGAGGTCGTGTACCACGCGTGCACGAAACAAAGTTCGACTTGACGCATTGCCGCGTTATTTTTAAATAAAGTTATAGCGCTCAATGGCACGTACACAGAATATAAAACAATTTTTATGGAGAAAAAGGTAGTCCGCTCACTATATACAATGGAGCCTGCCTGCCTGGTTTGTCGCTCTTCAGAGTATCTCACACAAGGTTGCGGTGGCCTCTCTCTCTCTCTCACCGTTGGTCACTAATTCGGCCGCATCCCATCCACCGGGGGAAAGGGAGTGTGGTGGCCTCTCTCTCTCACCATTGGTCACTGATCCGGTCGCTCCCGTCCGCCGAGGGAAAGGGAGGAAGTGCATCTTTTCTCTGTTAGACGTCGTCGAGGCAGCACGTCCCGATCTACGGTACACGTTGTACTCTATGACCAAGCTCCGATGCGGCAGGGCCTACTCCACCTACTCGCAGATTCCGCCCGCCGCTGCTCACCTAGTTACATCCCGACGACCTCCAGGTATCCCCTACAGCCTTGCTCCACTGCCCGTCTTCCCACGTCGCTGCATGTGGATCTTCCATAGTTCTTTGCCCAAAATGTTGCTCGTCCGGCGTACTTTCCATATTGCATTCTCGTCCTCACACCGTTTTAGACAAACACAACCGTGTTGTTATCTTCCCTTAGGACAAGGAATATGCTTCTTTTTTGTCGTCGCATGTGTCATCAACTGTTATTGGCTAGTAATTGTTTCCTTTCTACCTCTTTTTTGCAAACAATGCTATCCATTCCACCTCGTTGCTACTGCGACCTTTTGGTGAACTGCACAAATCACTTTTTTCTTAAGAGTGTTTTGTGCAGTTGTACTAAAATGGCACACGGGCAACGTCTCTACATTTCAGCGCGACTGCACAAAGGTAGATTGGTTTTGCTCTATCCTCCTCATCCAACTCTGAGCCTAATCTTCTCCAACTAGTTAGTCTTAAGAGAGACTGCAAAGGTGACCGGCTTCTATTTGTGTGTTTATTGTTTCATCAGCAGTCCTCTATTATCATAATCACACTTAATATCTTTGGAACAGGGACGCTCAGCTCTATTTTAGTGGAACTACACAAAATGATCGGAATGTTGCATGCTCCAGACAGCTACTTTTTTCCCAACAAGCCTTGTTGATTTAGACAGAGCTGGGGGGACGTTGCTGCCAATGAAAGCATGGATCAATTTTAATTTAACACCTTCTCACAACTCTGTCTTCAGTTGTGATGTAATTATTAGCTCTGATCTGCTAATAATTGACATGCATTAGCAAGGAAGTTAGTTTTTTATTGTTTCCGAAAGAGCATCGATGGCAAGACACGCGAAACAAAAGATGAAAGATCACACCATTGTACAATTTCATGTCGCTGGAAAATTATTTGTATAATACGTCAATTATGTAAACAAATGATGGAAGCTTGATAGCATTGCTAGAAGCCTCTTCATCACCCGGGTCCATGTGCCATGCACAAAATTATACTCCTTCGTTCCTAAATATTTGTTGTTTTACAAATTTCAAATGGGCATATTTTAGAGTGTAGATTCACTCATTTTGCTTCGTATGTGTGCTCCCTCCGTTCCTAAATATTTTATTTGTCTTTCTAGAGATTTCAACAAGTGACTACATACGGAGCAAAATGAGTGAATCTACACTCTAAAATATGTCTATATACATCCGTATGTGACAGTCCATTTGAAATCTCTAAAAAGACAAATATTTGAGTAGTCACTCGTTGAAATCTCTAGAAAGACAAATACTCCGGAGTATATTTAAGAACCGAGGGGGTAGTGCACAACCGCATCGGAGACTCATCCCGGTCGTTGCGCCGCATTAATAGTGAGTAATGAGCAGTCAAATCATAAGCCCCACCTTTCCCACTATAAGTTGCTCTGAAGAAGCAACCATCAATACGCTCTTCTTTGAATCCACTCATACTACTCCATCCATCACTGTTTATACAGCGCGCTTCAGAAAAAAGAAAAAAAATCTATGGGATCAAGGCGACTAGCGATCGGCCTGAAAAATAGCATTGGTAGTTATAGCACGGCGTCTATTACTAGAGGGAATAATGGGTACACACATGCATGCAGTGCTTCCACCCCGTAGTAGTACAGAGTACATGGAGAGAAAATTGTGGACTTGATTGCGGTTACCATGCCCTAATTAATTGAGCATTAAACCAAACGCATATAAAGTCTCTCTGGTGGTGGAAATGCATTGAGAGAAATGCATCATAATGAAGCGCGCCCGGTAAACTGTGATGGAGGGAGGAGTAGTATGAAGGTTCAAAACCAAGTTCGTGTATGGCCAGTCGGACAACTCACCTCCTCTTGGCATATCACTGACATGTGGGACAGGAGTGTGAGCAAACCGATCTCAATTGACGGCAAAGAGCCAACCCGCCGTTCCTTGAGAGAGACGAGGAGCGAGAACACACAGACGGGCTCGCACAGAGGCCAAGACATATTCGAGCATGGTTGGTTGATCGATATCATTCATTACATGTTGGGCTGCCATTTTCCGCCCTTCTCTGAAATAAATGTGTACTTTATCAGAGATAAAAAAATAAGAGTACAGACGCTCCACCATGTGGTTCTAGTAGTAGTACTACTAGTACTATTGCGCATGGCTCTTTGCCTCTTCGTGAAGTCGAACAATGATGGTACTCCACATGTTGGGTACTACAGTGTATGCCTCTGACAATCTGACACTGAATGGACTGATGCATGTCCAGCGAGGGTAGGTTGCATTAGTCAAAAGGCGTAAGCGAGCTTCACCTTGTCCTGCAAGCTTCTCCTCGTTCTGTGAGTTGACGGGACACACCAAAAAGTAGTGCTAGTCCATACTCCATCCTTTTCCGGTTAATATGGCTTAATCTTTTTTGTAGGTAAATGAGAGAGCTTTATTCATATATAAGCATTCTTAGGACGATTAGCCAAGACACTGGTCGTTGAACTTCATAATACGCTCAGTGCGGTCAATATATATATATATATATATATATATATATATATTCCCGTGTTTATACGGTCAGTAGCTCACACTGACTGAGTATGTGTGTGCATGCACGTGTAGGTTGAGCACTTGAGCGTGACCGTGTATGTTCCGTCGTGTGCTCGGACATGCATGCATTAGGGCATCACGCACGTTTTTGCGTCCATGTTTACGTGTGACTGTTGCATACACGTAGGGGGAGTACGTGTAGGGGCCACTAACGAGCAGTCAAATCACATAGTAAGTTAGTCGGAAGAAGCAACCATCATTTCACTCTTGAATTACACGTATGCAATATAAAATGGTTGATATGGAGAGAAAAAGGAAACCACTATATATACACTAGCACGAGCCTAAGCTACAAGCCTGCTTGCTTAGGTTGCTCTCTTCACAAGCATAGAACGACGGGCCTGATCCCGCAGCTGGGGGAAGGGAACAATGTTCTGTGTAGACGCGGTCGACATCGGCGAGGGAGAAAACCCACAGTCGGTGCGTCCCAATCGGGGGTCACCGCAGTATGGGTCGATGCCGCGTTGATACGTCTCCAACGTATCTATATTTTTTGATTGCTCCATTCTACTTTATCTACTGTTTTAGGCAATATTGGGCTTTATTATCCACTTTTATAATACTTTTGGGACTAACCTATTAACCAGAGGCCCAGCCCAGATTTGTTGTTTTATGCCTATTTCAGTGTTTCGAGGAAAAGGAATATCAGACGGAGTCAAAATGGAACGAAATCAACTGGAGAAGTTATTTTTGGAAGGAAAGCAACCCAGGGAACTTGAAGTGCATGTCAGGGGAGATACGGGCTGCCCACGAGGGTGGGCCCCCCTGGGCGCGCCCCTGCCTCGTGGGACCCCCGTAGCTCCTCCTACGTACCCCCTGCACCCATATATACTCTTGTACCCTGAAACTTCCAAAACAAAAGATAGATCGGGAGTTCCGCCGCCGCAAGCCTCAGTAGCCACCAAAAACCAATCGGGACCCTGTTCCGGCGCCCTGCCGGAGGGGGATCCCATCATCGGAGGCCATCTTCATCATCCCGGCGCTATCCATGACGAGAAGGGAGTAATTCACCCTCGGGCTGAGGGTATGTACCAGTAGCTATGTGTTTGATCTCTCTCTCTCTCTCGTGTTCTCTCTCGTGTTCCTCTATGGCACAATCTTGATGTATCCCGAGCTTTGCATTGTAGTTGGATCTTATGATGTTTCTCCCCCTCTACTCTCTTGTGATGAATTGAGTTTCCCCTTTGAAGTTATCTTATAGGATTGAGTCTTTTATGAGAACACTTGATGTATGTCTTGCCGTGATTATCTATGGTGACAACGGGATATCATGTGCCACTTGATGTATGTTTTGGTGATCAACTTGCGGTTTTCGTGACATTGGGAACCTATGCATAGGGGTTGGCACACATTCTTGACTCTCCGGTAGTAGCTTTGGGGCACTCTTTGAAGTACTTTTATGTTGGTTGGATGAATCTGAGATTGTGTGATACATATCATATAATCATGCCCATGGATACTTGAGGTGACAATGGAGTATCTAGGTGACATTAGGGTTTTTGTTGATTTGTGCCTTAAGGTGTTATTCTAGTATGAACTCTTTTATAAATCGATCCGAAAGAATAACTTTGAGATGGTTTCGTACCCTACCATAATCTCTACGTTTGTTCTCCGCTATTAGTGGCTTTGGGTGACTCTTTGTTGCATGTTGAGGGCTTGTTATATGATCTATCTATGTTATTATTGTTGAGAGAACTTGCACTAGTGAAAGTATGAACCCTAGGCCTTGTTTCCTATCATTGCAATACCATTTACGCTCACTTTTATCGCTCGTTACCTTGCTGTTTTTATTATTTCAGATTACAAAAACCTATATCTACTATCTATTTTGCATGTGTATCACCATCTCTTCGCCGAACTAGTGCACCTATACAATTTACCATTGTATTGGGTGTGTTAGGGACACAAGAGACTCTTTGTTATTTGGTTGCAGGGTTGTTTGAGAGAGACCATCTTCATCCTACACCTCCTACGGATTGATAAACCTTAGGTCATCCACTTGAGGGAAATTTTCTACTGTCGTACAAATCTGTGCACTTGCAGGCCCAACAAGGTCTACAAGAAGAAGGTTGTGTAGTAGACATCAAGCTCTTTTCTGGCGCCGTTGCCGGGGAGGTTAGCGCTTGAAGGTATATCTTTATATCTTGCAATCGAATCTTTTTGTTTCTTGTTTTAGCACTAGTTTATTTTATAAAAGAAAACTACCAAAAAAATGGAGTTGAGTTTATCTCATACGCTTCACCTTTTTAATATCTTTCGTCAATATGCTGGAAAGGATAATTGTGCTGAAGTACTAGAAGAAGAATTACATAGAATTCTTGGCATAGAATATGTGAATGATGAGCATGATTGCAATGTTGTTAGTACGAATTCCCTGGATATCCATGATGCTAATAATATGCAAAGCCACAAGCTTGGGGAAGCTATGTTTCACAAAGATGATATTTTTTGTCCCCACAGCTTTGATGAGCAAATTTTACTATGATGAAAGCATGCCTCCTATCTATGATGATTATTGTGATGACACGTACGCTATAATGAATAATGATAACCATGAAACTTGTCATCTTGATCTTAATTTTCAATCATATGATAGTTATTTTGTCGAGTTTGTTCCCACTACTATTCATGAGAAGAATTTTGCTTATGAGGAGAGTAGTAAATTTTCTATGCTTGTAGATCATGAAAAGAATGCTTTAGGTGCTGGTTATATTGTTGAATTCATTCATGATGCTACAGAAAATTATTATAAGAGAGGAACATATGCTTGTAGGAATTGTAATAATGTCAAGTTTCCTCTCTATGTGCTTAAAGTTTTGAAGCTATGCTTGTTGTGCTTTCCTATGCTTGTTGATTATTTTTACCATAAGTTGGTTGCTCACAAAATCCCTATGCATAGGAAGTGGGTTAGACTTAAATGTGCTAGTCATATGCTTCATGATGCTCCCATTATGTTTCAATTCTTATCTTTTATGTGAGCATCATTGTCATCATCATGCCTAGCTAAAAAGGCATTAAAGAAAAGCTCTTGTTGGGAGACAACTCAATATTTATCCTTACTGTTTTTGTGTGTCCACATGATTATGCTACTGTATTAATCATGTTTTATAGCTTTTGCTTCAATAAAGTGCCAAGTAGAACCTTTGGGAAGACTTGGGTGAAGTTTATGTGATCTTGCTGTGAAAAACAGAAACTTTAGCGCTCACGAGATTAGCTGCCATTTTTTACTGACGAGTTATTTTAGGTTCATTCTTTTTGCAGATGATGAATAGACAAATTACTCAGGTCCAGCAATTTATTTCATAACTTTTGGGGTTCCAGAGGTATACGTTTGATACAGATTACTACATACTGTTCTGTTTTTGACAGATTCTGTTTTCATTGTGTTGTTTGCTTATTTTGATGCATCTATGGCTAGTATTAAGTGGTATGAACCATAGATAAGTTGGAATACAGTAGGTTTTACACCAATATGAATTTAGAATGAGTTTATTACATTACCTAAGTGGTGATTTTATTTTCTTATACTAACGGAGCTTACGAGTTTTGTTTTGAGTTTTGTGTGGTTGAAGTTTTCAAGTTTTGGTAAAGATTTGATGGACTATGGAATAAGTAGTGGAAATAGCCTAAGCTTGGGGATGCCCAAGGCACACCAAGGTAATATTCAAGGACAACCAAGAGCCTAAGCTTGGGGATGCCCCGGATGGCATCCCCTCTTTCGTCTTCGTCCATTGGTAACTTTACTTGGAGCTATATTTTTATTCACCACATGATATGTGTTTTGCTTGGAGTGTCAATTTATTTTGTTAGTATTTGCTTGCTATTAGTTAGAATAATGTTTTTTATATTTAGTTTCAATAAAAAAGTCAAGGATAGCCTTTGCCATGCTTATTTTGCTAGTTTGCATGTTGCTGTTTGAAAACAGAAAGTTTACCGCTGTTGCAAAAATTCCCTAGAAAAGTCAGAGAACGGTATAACGTTGAATCCTTTTTCATATTAAGCTCTGATAAATTTATTACAGTGGGAATTTTAGTTCATAAATTTTGGAGTCAGGGAAGTATTGATACTCTTGCATTCTCTACAGACTGTACTGTTTTGGCAGATTGCTGTTATGTTTGCATTGTTTGCATATGTTTGCTTGTTTAATGATTCTATTTGAGGATAGGAGTATTAAATATACAGAGGAATTTAGTATTCAATGTTGAATAATAATGTTAGTGATTTGTTACAGTAGAAGATGATATGGTTTTGCATTGTTTTATACTAACCTATCTCACAAGTTCTTGTTGAGTTTGTTGTGAATGAAGCTTTTGATAAGAAATAGAGAAACCATGATATGAGAGGAATTAAGAAGACAAAAAAGCTCAAGCTTGGGGATGACCAAGGCACCCCAAGATAATATTTCAAGAAGTCTCAGGCATCTAATCTTGGGGATGCCCCGGTAGGCATCCCACCTTTCTTCTTCAACAACTATCGGTTAGTATCGGTTGAGCCTAAGTTTTTGCTTCTTCACATGAGTTGTGCTATCCTTGCAATGTAGTTTTCTTTAGCTTTGCTTGCTGTTTGAATAAAGTATCAAGATCTGAAATTATTAATTGGGAGAGTCTTCACATAGTTGCATAATTATTCGACTACTTATTGATCTTCACTTATATCTTTCGGAGTAGTTTGTCATTTGCTCTAGTGCTTCACTTATATCTTTTAGAGCACAATGGTGGTTATATTTTGTAGAAATTGCTAGTCTCTCATGCTTCACTTAGATTATTTTGAGAGTTGTTAATAGCATGGTAATTTCCTTAAAGATAATATACTTGGTATTCAAGATATGTGAAACTTTCTTTTGAGTGCGTTGAGATAAGTTTGATGCTTGATAATTGTTTTGAGATATGGAGGTGATAATATTAAAGTCATGCTAGTTGGGTGATTATGAATTTAAAGAATGCTTGTGTTGAAGTTTGTGATTCACGTAGCATGCATGTATGGTGAACTGCTTTGTGATGAAGCCGGAGCACAATTTTATTTATTGATTGTCTTCCTTATGATTGGCAGTCGGGGACGAGTGATGGTCTTTTCCTACCAATCTATCCCCCTAGGAGTATGCGTGTAATGCTTTGGTTTTTGATGACTTCTAAATTTTTGCAACGAGTGCATGAGTTCTTTTGATTAATGTTGAGTCCATGGATTATACGCACTCTCACCCTTCCACCATTGCTAGCCTCTCTAATACCGTGCACTTTTCGCCGGTATTATACACCCACCATATACCTTCCTCAAAACAGCCACCATACCTACCTATCATGGCATTTCCATAGCCATTCCAAGATATATTGCCATGCAACTTTCCATTGTTCCGTTCATATGACACACATTATTTTTGTCATATTGCTTTTTGCATGAACATGTAGTTGACATTGTATTTGTGGCAAAGCCACCGTTCATAATTCTTTCATACATGTCACTCTTGATTCATAGCATATCCCTGTACACCGCCGGAGGCATTCATATAGAGTCATATTTTGTTCTAAGTATCAAGTTGTAATTGTTGAGTTGTAAGAAAAATAAAAGTGTGATGATCATCATTATTAGAGCATTGTCCCAATGAGGAAAGGATGATGGAGACTATGATTCCCCCATAAGTCGGGATGAGACTCCGGACGAAAAAAAAGGAGTGGCCATAAAAAAAGAGAAAAGGCCCAAATAAAAAAATGAGAGAAAAAGAGAGAAGGGACAATGCTACTATCCTTTTACCACACTTGTGCTTCAAAGTAGCACCATGATCTTCATGATAGAGAGTCTCATATGTTGTTACTTTCATATACTAGTGGGATTCTTTCATTATAGAACTTGTCTTGTATATTCCAATGATGGGCTTCCTCAAAAGTTCCCTAGGTCTTCGTGAGCAAGCAAGTTGGATGCACACTCACTTAGTTTCTTTTGTTGAGCTTTCATATACTTATAGCTCTAGTGCATCCGTTGCATGGCAATCCCTACTCACTCACATTGATATCTATTGATGGGCATCTCCATAGCCCGTTGATACGCCTAGTTGATGTGAGACTATCTTCTCCTTTTTGTCTTCTCCACAACCACCACTCTATTCCACCTATAGTGCAATGTCCATGGCTCACGCTCATGTATTGCGTGAAAGTTGAAAAGGTTTGAGATTACTAAAGTATGAAACAATTGCTTGGCTCGTCATTGGGGTTGTGCATGATTAAATACTTTGTGTGATGAAGATAGAGCATAGCCAGACTATATGATTTTGTAGGGATAACTTTCTTTAACCACGCTATTTTGAGAAGACATGATTGCTTTGATTCGTATGCTTGAAGTATTATTACTTTTATGTCAATATGAACTTTTGCCTTGAATCTTTCGGATCTGAATATTCATGCCACAATTAAGAAGATTGACATTGAAATTATGCCAAAGTATCACTCCGCATCAAAAATTCTTCTTTATCATTTGCCTACTCGAGGACGAGCAGGAATTAAGCTTGGGGATGCTTGATACGTCTCCAACGTATCTATAATTTTTTATTGCTCCATGCTACTTTATCTACTGTTTTAGGCAATATTGGGCTTTATTATCCACTTTTATATTACTTTTGGGACTAACCTATTAACCGGAGGCCCAACCCAGATTTGCTGTTTTATGCCTATTTCAGTGTTTCGAGGAAAAGGAATATCAGACGGAGTCAAAACGGAACGAAATCAACTGGAGAAGTTAACTTTGGAAGAAAAGCAACCCAGGGAACATGGAGTGCACGTCAGGGGAGATACGGGCTGCCCACGAGGGTGGGGGACGCCCCCCTGCCTCGTGGGACCCCCGTAGCTCCTCCGAAGTACCCCCTGCACCCATATATACTCTTGTACCCTAAAACTTCTAGAACAGAAGATAGATCGGGAGTTCCGCCGCCGCAAGCCTCAGTAGCCACCAAAAACCAATCGGGACCCTATTCCGGCACCCTGCCAAAGGGGGATCCCATCACCAGAGGCCATCTTCATCATACCGGCGCTATCCATGACGAGGAGGGAGTAGTTCACCCTCTGGGCTGAGGGTATGTACTAGTAGCTATGTGTTTGATCTCTCTCTCTCGTGTTCTCTCTCGTGTTCCTCTATGGCACGATCTTGATGTATCCCAAGCTTTGCTATTGTAGTTGGATCTTATGATGTTTCTCCCCCTCTACTCTCTTGTGATGAATTGAGTTTCCCCTTTGAAGTTATCTTATCGGATTGAGTCTCTTATGAGAACACTTGATTTATGTCTTGCCGTGATTATCTGTGGTGACAATGGGATATCATGTGCCACTTGATGTATGTTTTGGTGATCAACCTGTGGGTTTCGTGACATTGGGAACCTATGCATAGGGGTTGGCACACGTTCTTGACTCTCCGGTAGTAGCTTTGGGGCACTCTTTGAAGTACTTTTATGTTGGTTGGATGAATCTGAGATTGTGTGATGCATATCGTATAATCATGCCCACGGATACTTGAGGTGACAACGGAGTATCTAGGTGACATTAGGGTTTTGGTTGAGTTGTGACTTAAGGTGTTATTCTAGTATGAACTCTTTTATAGATCGATCCGAAAGAATAACTTTGAGGTGGTTTCGTACCCTACCATAATCTCTACGTTTGTTCTCCGCTATTAGTGGCTTTGGAGTGACTCTTTGTTGCATGTTGAGGGCTTGTTATATGATCTATCTATGTTATTATTGTTGAGAGAACTTGCACTAGTGAAAGTATGAACCCTAGGCCTTGTTTCCTATCATTGCAATACCGTTTACGCTCACTTTTATCGCTCGTTACCTTGCTGTTTTTATTATTTCAGATTACAAAAATCTATATCTACTATCTATTTTGCACTTGTATCACCATCTCTTCGCCGAACTAGTGCACCTATGCAATTTACCATTGTATTGGGTGTGTTGGGGACACAAGAGACTCTTTGTTATTTAGTTGCAGGGTTGTTTGAGAGAGACCATCTTCATCCTACGGCTCCTACGGATTGATAAACCTTAGGTCATCCACTTGAAGGAAATTTGCTACTGTCCTACAAACCTGTGCACTTGCAGGCCCAACAACGTCTACAAGAAGAAGGTTGTGTAGTAGAGATCACGCGTCCCAACCGCCCTTCTAGCTACAGCCCGACGTCCCAGGTATAGTCCATCTTCCTTTTGGAGATGGCTTGCTCCACTGCCGTAGCTCCATCTCCATGTTGATCTTTCTCTACTTCTACCGGCTTCTACTCGTGATGAGTTTATGTCTCATGAAGTAGTGCCAGTACTATTATTCTAATCACACTTCTTCAATATCTTTTCCATCAGGGATGCTCAGGTCAATTTTAGTGGAACTGCACAAAAGCATCGTATGATCCGAGGGTGCTAGCCGTTTTTCCTTCGACAGGTTCTACGTGGCCAGGAAATTAAATCATGTTTAGGGTTTAGGGTTTAAGTCGTAGTGACCCCATCAGTAGTTTTTCTTTCGTACACGCTCTCACAACTTTTTTCTTTAGTTGTGAAGTAAATATTGGCTATGATCTGTGAATCATTGAGATGCATCAGCATGCGTGTTAGTTTTCCTTTGTACTTGATGGAATGTTGTAAAGGGGCAACCTTGGAATAGGAATGAAAATGGAGTGGAAAGTTTCCGTTTTTCCGGAGAAAAAATGGAAATGGAGAGAAACCAACGTTTCGTTTCGTTGGATCGCGCCATCGAGCAAAACCAACATTTAAATCACGGTTGTCGTATTCGTGTCTCACCCTCCTCAACGGCTCGACCCCACACGGTCGCTCGGCATGCCACTCACCGCAAACCGAGTAGTATACGATAACTTTCCCGCCTGCTTGTCGATGGACTGCGCCATGGAGTACTAGCACTACTCTAAGAGATTGACGAGTTGGGGGAGGACAGCTAGCTGTAGCATGGACTCCCAAGAAATTTTTACATGCATGTTGTAGCCGGCTATTGCGACCTTTGAACGCGGAGCAGCCGCATGCACCCGGAAGCGGCGCGGGCGATGCTCTCTCGGCCGGCGCGCCGCTTCAATGCCGGTGCCACTGAGAGGTCGCGTCCGCTCTGGCCAGTCATGAATGCGGAACTTACCGTTTTGGGCGGGAAGCACGCGCAGGTGATGAAGAGGGTTCGGGTTGGTCAGGACCGGTCGTGGCAGCGGTCCGGACGTGAGCAAACAAGAGATGTTGTACGTTAATATTGCTGCATATATAATTAACAACGTAAATAATATGCTAGTTGGGCAAATATGATTGGAGATGGAGATGGAAATGGAATTTTATGTAAACACGGATATGCATGTCTATGTCTATGTGTGTGTGCGCGACGACTCTAGCGGCCTGGAAGCGGGGGCGTGTTTTTGATCGAATTTTCTTTCTTGGTACATTAGAAAATCAGTTTGTCTAATTCACATCTAGATGTTATTTAAGGATATCACATCTAAGCTCCCACAAGTATATAATGTAGCAATAAGAAACAAAGAAACTAGGACAAAAAATAGACCACAAACAGAGTGGACATCAACTTAGATGTGACATAACTATGTCACATCTAGATGTGTCCTAGACAGACGTAGCAATAAGAAACAAAAAAACTAGGACAAAAAATAGACCACAAACAGAGTGGACATCAACTTAGATGTGACATAACTATGTCACATCTAGATGTGTCCTAGACAGACCCTTAAAAAATTGTCCGCCAGTTTTCGTTTCTTTTTTCCGGGAATGCGTGTATTCTATTTAAACCATTGTAGCCTATTATTTAAAAACACTCTATCTCTCTCCTCACCGGTGGTCACAGATTCGGCCGAATCCCGTCCGCTGCGGGAGGTGAGGAGGTGCAGCGTTAACGTTGTTGCCGTCGGCGACGGAGGAAGCCGATGCGCACCGTCCTCCCGGAGCCGGCGCTGGCGCGGACGAAGATCCTCCGCACCCTTGTTTGCCACCATCGTGTGGGCAGATCCGGCCCGCCCGCCTAAACGACATCTCGCCCACCTGAGGTATAACTTCTTGTACTGGTCCAGCTCCCCAGGTCGATGCGTGCGGGTTTTGTTCTATGCGACTACTCCCCAGCTCCCCATGCATAGTAGCTAGAGTTCGTCGTCTTGTCCAACATCACCTACTAGTACTATTATAGAGGAAATGCCACTCGAAAAGTTGTCCTGGTTTATGCCTCGATGGAGGTATACATGTTGTTTCAAAAAAAAGTACATGGTGGTTGTGCAGTCATTGTCCATATGGTGGTAGTACTATCACTGGTTAAATGAAGAAATGCTTTTTTTTCTCGGGTATCCTAGTTTAGTTCCCATCAAGATAATTATGATGCTTCTGTTTGTTGGTGTACTTTTCATTAATTCTTATTGACATTTGAGATGTCGTTGCTAACCCTTTTTTATATTTTTGGAAACAGTGATGCGTGTCTCCATACCCGGGCATGTCTTCCTCAATTTTAGTGGAACTGCACAAAATTGGATGGCCATTGTTGTTCCGCCTCACTGTCCTCTGCCACGTGGTTCTTCCTTCCTCGAGCTTGATTACTGAGAAGAAACAGACCATAGTGAGGATTTGTCGAACTTCATAGGTGCCTCACCCAAACTTGATGCCAAATGGATGATGCATCACCACGATGACCTATCGATGCTCATGGTTGCGCCTCATGGTTGCGTCGGCTAGTGAAGCTGATCGATTTTCAATGAAAAAAAAGTTGTCTTCCATCAGTGCTCTTTGCTTGTTATGCACAAAGATGATATCCTTCGTCAGTTCACCTTGGTTGCGTTGGAGACGCAGTCGTCTTTCATGTTGGTGCAATTTTATCACACAATTGGCTATGAACCAAATGTTTCCTTGAAGAAGGATCGGCGTTGGTACTAAGAGCATAAGTTTTGTATTAATTTCTAAGCCTTCTCACAAATTTGTCTCCAGCTCCCCTGTAATTTTATTTGTCCAGCTATTAACTTTGTTTTAAAAAATGGTGTGGACTAAAAACCCGGATGGACGTAGTAGCCCTCCATTTTTAGTTACTCCACATATTAGATTTGACTGAAGTCAAACTTTGTAATACTCTCAAACCTTTCCAATAATTGAAATTAAAATTCTTTATTTGTACACACTCTCACACATTTCCGATAATTTGGCGCATGTGTGGTTTTTCACTTAACGAAGGGTAGTGTACCACACGTGAAGGACAGGAAGTGCGACCAGGACGCGTGGGCGTGGATCATTAGTTCATCGGAAGTAGTACTAGTTTTCTTCATTGTACATTAATTTAAGAGTTTCGTTTCATACTTACACAATTTAAAACTATTGTTATGGAGAGAACAAGAAAACCACTCCACTATATATTAGTCGTATACACGAGAGTACTATATGGACGCAGCTTCATTGACTTAGTGCACCTGCCTTTGGGTTTATGACAGGTGGGCCCAAAATGTGGCTGGCTCACCTATCATACAGCCAAAAGCAGGTGCAGTGAAGGCACCGGAGCTCAGTCCATACTACAGTAGTATACATATAAGCGGGAGCCTCAGCGCTTGTTCGCTAGGGTTTGCACTCTCCACACGCTCGCCGCACTACATATATGTTACACGCTGGAGGCTCAGCGTTCATTTGCTAGGGTTTGCTATACTCACAGTCTCTCACCCTCTCTTCACCAGATCTAAACAAGACTGTGTCGGCCTCTTGTCTCCCCCCCACAGCTGGTGAAGGAGGCATCCATATCCCGTCGCATCAGGAAGGAGAGTAGGTGCATTGTTCACTCTATTGCCTTCGGCGAGGGAGACAATCCATTGTCGGCTGCGCTGTTCTCTTTCACCCAGCGCCTGTGCGGGAGGGCCACCGACCCCTTCTTCCTCGCTGTCGTACATAGTGTGGGCAGATCCGGCCTCTCGCCGCATGCCTTGCCACATCCCGACGACCCTAAGGTATAAGTTTCTTTGAAACCGTCGTTGCTCTAGCTGCATGTGGATCTTTTTCGATCTGTAGTCGAATCTAGGTCTTGGTTTAAAGAGGAAAGAAGGGTGCGGTGGGCTAGATCAAGAATCTAGGACATGGTTCAATGAGGAAAGGAGGGGCGGAAAGTAGTATAGACTGGCTATCCAGCCGCTTTGTAGGTCGAAAAGGGAAAAAGGGGGTAACCCAGTACACACATCTGTAAGGAACCGATCTCTTTGTTGAAAAGGGAAAGAAACTGGGGGGTTGGGTAGTTTGTGTAGGACTAGATTTGCTGCCCTCACATAGGAAAAAGGTTCAAAGAGAACAAATATGGGACCAATGCATATATGCTGCTTGGCTACATACTCTGCATCACCCATTTATACGTGTGGACGCACATGGTGCTGGCATGTCCCATACAGCTATTTTGCTGTTGTTAATCTAAAAATGCCGCCGGAAAATTGAAGCAATGCCACTGTTAAAAGTAAATTACATTTTTCAACGAATGTTGTTTCAAGAGAATATCTCTGTTAATATGAATCAATCCAACCGTTTCAAAAATGCTACTATCCTACTTTGTTTTCCATCCAAGATAAGTTAGATGCTTCTTTCTGTCACCGTTTGTTTCATCCTCCTTTATCGGCAAGTAACTGTTTCCTTTTTTGCCTCTGTTAAAACAGGGGTATCGATTCAACTTGTTGCTATTGCGACATTTTGCTTTGCTACTCGAAACACTTATGTTTTAAGAGTGTTTTGTGCAGTTCAACTTGAATGGCACACCGGTGACTTTGCTTAATTTTGGTGGAACTGCACAAAAGGAGATCGAGATTTGTTTCCAGTCTTCGTGGCGAGTTGTTTCAAATCTTGGTCTCATCCACATGATGTGCAGTGTGCTTTGAGATGTTGTGCTACTTGTTTTGGTACTGTTTTAAATAAATGTTGAATTGAAGCTATTGTATTGCTGTCTTTTCCCATTAAGTAGTGAACAAAAATGGGACCAACCCAGACATGATGCTTCTTGCTTTGTTACAACAAATTCAGCATCACCCCTTTATAAGCCAGTAATTGATGCCACTCTCAAAATTAACTACTGAATCTTATTTCAAAACTGCAACACTTGTTAGGGATTGACGGGATTACCATTTTTGTGGCCGCATGTTTCATCCTCCTTTATTAGCCAGTAATTGATTCCTTTTTTGCCTCTGTTTAAACAGGGATATCTATTCAACTTGTTGCTATTGAGACATTTTTCTTCACTAGCGAAACACTTTGCCTGATTTTAGTGCAACTGCACAAAACGAGATTGGATTTCCTATTCGTGTTGGCAGATTCATATTTTATCTTGTCCGTCTCATGAAAGGTCAGTATAGGCCTTCATCCACATAATTGTGCAGTGTGCTTTGAGATGTTGTGCTACTTGTATTGGTACTTTTTAAAATAAATGTTGAATTGAAGCTATTGTATTGTTGTCTTTTCCCATTAAGTAGTGAACAAAAATGGGACCAACCCAGACATGATGCTTGTTGCTTTGTTACAACAAACTCTGCATCACCCCCTTTATAAGTAGATGGAAGCACATACTGTTGTTGCGCCCACTCTCCCCTGGAACTCTTTATGCTTTTCGTTAATCTAATGCCGCTGGTAAAATTAAGCAATGCCACTCTCAGAATTAATTAACTACTGAATCTTAGTTCAAAACTGCAACACTTGTTAGGAATGGTACTATCCTGCTTTGTAGTTCTTTCTACATGTTTAACCAAGGTATTGTTAAGATAATGTCTCTGTTAAAATGAATCAGTTGCATTGTTTTAGGAATGGTACTTTTCTTCTTTGTCATTCTTTATACATGTTGAAACAAGGCATGGTTAACATAATGTCTCAGTCAATATGAATGAATCACACTGATGGAGAATTGCTACTCTCCTGCTTTGTTTCCCATTAAGATAAAGTAGATCAGTAGATGCTTTTCTTTTGGGAGTACAAGTCATCAACTGTTATTTCTTAGTAATTGTTTCCCTTATACCTATTGTTGCTTACAGGGGTATCAAAATTAAAGCTCGGTTTTATTCCGACTTCGATTTTAGTTGAACTGCACAAAAGGAGCCAATGTGTCCAAGGCAAATTGCTGCATTACTGAGCCTAGTTGGTCATTCCACTTTGCAGAAAGAAGCAGTCACTGTTTGCGCTACATTACAGAAGGAATGACCGAGAAGCTTTACAGAGTATTATTAGACACCGGTGACATGACTAGTCTGCAGAGACCATTGGCAATTTAAGAAGCTACGATAGGACTCCACGATCATAGGCATTACATATTTTGAATGGGAAAAGCTTATCAAAGTTTAATCATTGATGTTAGCAAGAAGACGTTAGTTTAATATATTGGAATTGGAAAACCTTGTCAAAATTTGCTCATTGATGTTAGCCATAAGACATGCATTTGATATTTTTGAGTGGGACGCCCTTGCTATGAGCAGCGTCGAGTGTTTTTCCTATTCCTCTGTTCAGTTTAGAAGTAAATAGTTACTCTGCTGAGATATTCATGTGTTAAGAGTTTGTTCTGAATATTGTCTATGTAATGCCAGGCCTTGTGTTTGATTGCAAAGTTGAGCTTGGAATGTTGTGGCATGCAGCATCACGAGCTGTTCACCGTGCCTCCTGAGAATAATGCTTCGTATTGTTTTGCATGTCGATCTAATGCCAGTGATTTGCTTGTCTGTTGTTTCCGTGCTTAAGAAGTCATCGTCTGATGTTTCATTCATAGCCTATATGACAAGTCAGGTAGGTTAGATGTGAAACCATATGATCTTCCGACCAACTCATGATATTAGGCCGTGATTGGATCGTCGTTTTCCAACCAAAACCGCTTGTAAAACTGACGCTTGTAAATTAAAGCAGATGGTCCCGGGCGAAGGCGCTTGGTTGGTCGATTTCAACTAGTAAAATATCGGAAGTACTTCACACACGATAAAAACGTTGAACGACACTCGGACGATTGCTAATCCAGCCGTTAGCTGTTGTTTCAGCCTTGCCTATGGATGGCATGATACGCACGTCGTGCATGTATCATCTGGTAATGTCATCCATATACAGTGCTCGTAAAATATACACTGGTCTCTCAAATTACACGCGTAACCCGCCGGTTTTACTTACAGACCTCGGGCCCTCGGTTTCATTACGCCTGTATTTTACGCGTTGTTTCCGATGACGAGTAAATTACACTTGTGTATGTTAATACAGGTTTGAAATAAACCAGAGCTCCCAAGCGCGGCCTTACTGTTTCATGCCATCTCAGTTTCTCGAAGGTGCTCATAGGAGTCCGATGATCCTGGCTTCCTGAATAAGCAGCGGGCGCTGTATCAGACCATCCGTAGGGCCCGCGAGGCCCTCTCCGTTGTCCTTAGAGTTGTTGCGTTCGCCGTGGCGCCGAGCATTGTTAACATCGTCAATGAACATGAGGATTCAGGAGATGACTTTATTTTGACTGGATGACACTAGGGACCCACTAGGGCCATAGCCGTACGTACGCAAGTGCCTCCTTATTATGTACAACTATATTTTTTTTGCTTTCTCCTGGTTTCCTGACATCATGGTCCCACACCATTGTCAACATATGTAGTCAATATAAACGAGAGAATTGCACAAGGTGCGGCCGACAGCTGGGACCAAGCAGCTCGAGCAGTATTTGTGTTCTTGAGGCGTGAGCACTGCAGAGTTTTTCTTGGCGATGATTTCATTGTTGTTCAGAGGAGAGCAGGGTATTAACTGGGCGGGCTGTGGCCCGTCTAGCCCAGGCCAGATATCCAGCCCAGATACTAATTTTTTCAAGATGAAAATGGCTAACCCAGCTATACGTCTTTTTGAGGAATACCCAGGCAATGTCAACTTGTTATTCTCCGCCCCGCTGGGCTGAAATTTTTTCCTAGGAGGGATGTATTAGGCTTAACAGGAAAATGGGCTTTAAAAAATAATAAATGGGATGTAATTATAAAAACTGGGTAGTAACTATAAAAAAATGCACCAAACACGAAATTAGTTTATAAAATATTATTTATGGATTTTGAAAATCTTAAATTTTCATTGTTGCGCGTGCAAAGTTTCGTTGGATTTTTACGTAATACAAATTTATATTTAATCTGACTAGAAATTTCGGGATAAAAATATTTCGGATCCCATCAAAATGTGGGAAATTTTATTGAATTCTGTCTTCAACGGTTGGTTGAAATTATTAATTGTTGTCCTAGCTAGAAAATGGGATGTACTTTTAACAAACTGTAAATGGGCTGTTGTAAATTCCATTAGAATTCAAATGGGCTATAAGTTCTCTGCCACACACTTGTGGGCCTACTAAGTGACATCTCCCCAAAAAAAATAAGTTGACGCGTATGCAAGGCTTTGTCAACTTATTATAGTCAACACATGGTTCTAGCAGTAGTGGCCGTTGGATGTCTATCCAACGGATGTCGTGCTTCTTCTTCAATCTCGGATATTCTTAGCTTCGGCCTCCCAAAAAATGATTCCTCCCCTTGACATATGGGGGCGCACCGTTTCGGAGGCTGGCCTGTGGGCCTACTAAGTTGGAGCATACCAAGGGCTTTGTCAACTTAGTCAATAATAAACGATTCTAGCTTCAGTGACCGTACAATGTCAATCCAACGGCCGTAGTGCTTCTTCAATCTCTTGTCTTCTTGGTCCAGCCGCCCAAAGTAGCGCCGGTCGTGCCGCCTGCTCCTGCCTCTCATGGTCGGATGTGCTGCCGCGGAGGCCTCACCGCCCCCATACTACTCCCACTGCTGGCCAGGCCATCCCTCCACTCACCCACACCCCCTATTATTTTACAGCAACGACAATCTCACACCGCAGCCGAACCAGTGAACCCTCGTACTCCTCTCCATGCGGGCTTCCACTGCTGTGTCTTCCCCGGCTCCGCGTCGTCCCCTTCCTAGGCCTCACCGTCATCCACCGCCCTGGTGCTCTCGGCGCGGCGTGGTCAACGAACGACTTCCATCGGAAGAGTACTGTACATGGAGAGGCTGACAGCTGGGTCCACGACGGCCGCAAGGAAGTGCCTCCTTATTACACGCAAAATAATTATTCCTCCACCTGATAGCAGGCACCCACCGGATGGGCCACCTTATTTCGCGAAAAAACGTCCCCCCCTGACTGCTGGAACCCACTGGACGGGCCACCGTATTTCGCAAAAAAAGCGTTTCCCCCGCTCTCAGCTCGGAGCCACCGGAAGTGCCTCCTTATTATGCACAAAAAATGAATACTCCCCCTGCTAGCTGCGACCCGCCTTGGTGGGAGGCTGACTTGTGGGCCTACTAAGTTGACTGGGACGGAGGGCTTTGTCAACTTAGTCAATATGAGCTATTCTACTCCAGCGATTGTACGATGTCCATCCAACGGCCGTAGTGCTTCTTCAACCTCTGGTCTTCTTGCTCCAGCCGCCCAAAGCAGCCGCGGTCGTGCCGCCTGCTCCTGCCTCCCGTGGCCGGCTGTGCTGCCGCGGAGGCCTCACCGCCCCCTACTATTCCCACCGCTGGCCAGGCCCTGCGGCGACGGCAGCCTCACACCGCAGCCGAACGAGTGAACCCTCATACTCCTCTCCGTGTGGGCATCCACTGCTGCGTCTTCACCGGCTCCGTGTCGTCCCCTTCCTAGGCACCATCGTCGTACACCGCCCTGGTGCTCTCAGCGCGGCGTGGTCAACATGGTCAAGGAATGACTTCCATCGGACGTGGACTGTACGTGGAGAGGCTGACAGCTGGGTCTACGGCCGCAGCAAGGAAGTGCCTCCTTATTACGCGGAAAATAATGATTCCTCCACCTGACAGCAGGGACCCACCGGACGGGCCACCGTATTTCGCAAAAAAAAACGTTTTCCCCCTGACTGCTGGGACCTACCAGCTACACCTTCGCACGCAAGGAAGTGCGTCCAGGCAAAAAAAAGGATTTCCCCCCCTGACTGCTGGGACCCACCAGCTACATCTTCGCACGCAAGGAAGTGCATCCGGGCAAAAAAACGATTCACCCCCCTGACTGCTGGGACCCACCAGCTACATCTTCACAGGCAAGGAAGTGCCTGACAGTTAGGACCCACGTGGTAGAAGCGTACGTAGCATTGTCATTTTGGTCGCGAACGTGTACGTACATATATACTGGTGGATATAGAGGCGCGCACGTGTCGTAGTAGAGGCGCGCACGTAACATGTACACGTACGTACAGCGACCAGGGTGCAAGAAAGAAAATACGGCCACGTAAGTACATACGGGCAGGGTCTCAAACGCCTACTCGCGCATACGTACAGCCAGGGCTCGTGTTCATGGGGAGGCAACGGAATGCATCGTGTTCATGGGGAGGCAACGGAATGCGTCGTGTTCATGGGGAGGCAACGGAATGCGTCGTGTTCATTGGGAGGCAACGAAACGTGTGGGAGCCAACCGGCTGGGTCGGAACGGAATGTGTGGTCGTGTTCATCGGGAGGGCTTCGACGGAACAGGCGATGGAAACGAGGCCTGGCGTACCGCAGAACGGAGGAAACGGACCTCCTATGTTCAGAACGGGGTCCTGTTTATCGGGAGGGGTCTGGCGTACCTCAAAACGGAGGAAACGGACCTCCTACGGTCGAAACGGGGGTCCTGTTGATTGGGAGGGGTGTGGCGTACCGCAAAATGGAGTAAACGGACCTCCTAAGATTGAAACGGGGGTCCTGTTGATCGGGAGGGGTGTGGCGTACCGCAAAATGGATGAAACGGACTTGTGTTGGAGCGCTACGGTCGAAACGGGGGTCCTGTTCATCAGGAGGGTGTGGCGTACCGCAAAACGGGACTCCACGGGATACTGTTCATCTCCACCGTCGACCTCCTCCAGCCTCCACGGGCTACCGTCGACCTCCTCTAGCCTCCACGGGCTCCTGTTCATCTAGCCTCCACCGCACGCTACTCCACCGGCTACTGTTCAACCACCCCTCCACGGGCACCCCTCCACCGTCTACTGTTCATCTAGCCCTCCACACCACGGGGTCCTGTTCAACCACCCCTCCACGGGCACCCCTCCACCGTCTACTGTTCATCCAGCCCTCCACACCACGGGGTCCTGTTCAACCACTCCTCCACGGGCACCCCTCCACCGTCTATTGTTCATCCAGCCCTCCACACCACGGGGTCCTGTTCATCCAGAGGCAACGCCACCGCTCACTGTTCATCCAAACCCCCCTCCAATGCTCACTATTCATCCAATCGATCAGCTTCAGTTAGCAGCAGTAGCGAAGGAATCGCTCGATCGGGTTCAGTTAACAGCCATCGATCGATCGCTCGGGTTCAGTAACGCGTAGCCTACAGTGCAATTGCTCGGGTTCAGTTAGATCCCAACGCCTCGCTCGGGTTTAGTTAGAGCCAACGCCTCGCACACAAGCACGTACGTGTACGAGAGAAACGTGCATCGCTCGGCCCCCGACCTCCCACCATAACCGGGAACTCCCCGAAATTTTCCTCCCCCTCGCTTCTACCACGATTTTTTCCGTCATGGACGGCCCAAAGAATGTCATGCAGCTGCGTCTCCGGCCCGCCCAGGACGAAAAGCCCATTTTCTGTGATGATTTTTTGTCATAGAAGTAGGAGCCCACCACATCTATGATGATACCGGGTTTTGTCACAATTATCATCATAGAAGTGTCATATGTATGACAGGAAAATTTTCTGTTCGGCCCAAAATGTCATGGATGTGTCTTTTTTTGTATTGAATGGCCTAACTCTGAATCAATACGTGCATGGCCACCTAGCTCTCCTCGCTCGCATGCATGCACGTCCGCCTCCCGCGCATGCAAATCCACGTCGCCGCCCTTCCCATGCATGCAGGCCTAGAAAGGCTGAGACGGGCTATTAACTGCGGTCTCAGGCCCAGACATCAAGACGGCCCAATGGTCCATCCAGCGCGCCCGCTACTTATTAAGAAAAAATAATCTCCCAGCCAATCAGATTGCATCTCGCGGATCGCCCCCCTCCTCCCCGCATATTCTTTCTAGAAGGGTTAGATTGACGGTCCTTGATCGTCGCTAGGGTTAGATAGACGGTCCTTGTTCAGCGCTAGGGTTTGCGGGGTTTGGGAGGGGTTTGGAGCACTCAAACATGGGTTTGACCAGATTTCAAATGAGCATAATAAATTAAACAAAAATCATAAAAATGGAAAACCTGCGCACATAGTCTTCTTATGTCATATACTAAAGATTTAAGTTGATAAACAAGGTTTACATACATTTAAATGAAAAGTTCATGCGTATTATGTGATATCTCAAGTATATCAAACTCTCTTGTATGAAGTGAAGAGAAGTGTTTTGGGGAAATGACCATGAATCAAAAAACTCACCACAACTTCATTTTGAAGTAACTAAGAATGATCCAGGCTTAGTTTTTCATTTTGATGTTTTAGACTTGTTTAAATCTTGGTCAAAGTTAGGTTTGACCAGAATTCAAATGAGCAAAACAATTTAAAAAAAATCAAAAAATGGAAAAACCAGCGCACATAGTCTGTATATATAGAATATAAGTGTAGGAAAGTTATTTGGCTGATTTAGACAAGGTCGAAAAAAAACCTTGCTTAGAAATGAGCTCGTTTACCCTACCTTTGGACCCCTCTTTTTTAGCATTTCTTTCATGAAAATTTTAAAAACCTCACCACAGCTTCATTTTGGAGTGACTAAGAACGATCCAGGCTTAGTTTTTCATTTTAATGTTTTAGATTTGTTTAAATCTTGGTCAAAGTTAGTGAAAGGACATGCGGTGCCCCCATGTGTGGTTTTAGTAATTGATGGCATTCTCTATGGACTAATGGTTGCATTGAGTTATATTGGAAGGATTTGTCCATAGGCTTTTCTTGAAGTCCTTGTGTTGGTTTCAAGGAGTTTATGTGTTGACCAAGGTGCTATTAAGGAATTATGCAAAGATTGGTCATGCGAGTGTTGAGCTTATTGCAAGCATGTCTTGAAGAAGAAGATTGTGTGATCATTCATGTTTACCTTCAAGACATCATCCAAATGAAGAGAGTTGGAAAGTTTCAAGGTTGATCAAGACTAAGTCAAGAGTGAATCAAGTTAATTAACTCACAAAGCGTAGAAGATGTACCGAGAGGGATCAAGTGATCCCATGGTATGGTAAGCATTGTCCAATGTGCTTTGTGTACTAACCCATGGTCTATGTGAGAGTTCTATGTGGGGTTAAGTACGTGTTCATGGGCTTGCGTCAAGAGGAAGATATCACTCAACCCATGGAGAGGATGACATCAAGTGGTGATCGTCATCAAGATTGCCGTGTGCAAGTTCAAGTGGAGCATCACGAAGAGATCAAGTGCTTGAAGCTTGCTGTCCATTTTGGTGTCAATCGACTTGTGAAGATGTGCCAAAGAGTGGCTCACCCATAGTGGAGTATGGGGGAGCAATCAACTAGTCTTCGTCGAGCGAACGCAATCAAGAAATGTGGTCCAACTTGAGGGAGTCAAGATCATCATCATCTAGCTCAAGTGGACTTCGTGCAAGGCAAAGGTTTTCCCCTGATAGTTTTTATATTTTACCGGTCTCATGGTGATAGTTTGGAGACCGGGTTATAGGATCGATAGCCGTACTATCAAGGGGGGCTCTCAAGTGACTAGCTTGATCGTATTGTTCGTTGAGAGCTCAAACCATTGCATCCTTGCATCATCTCTCTTGATTTTTATTTGTATTTTCTTTTGAGGTTTTAGAGCTTGTGGTCATCTTCTGGACAAGCTCGAGTTCATCGAAAACGGAGTTCACATGCTTCTTCTATTGCATTTTCGGTGTTGGAGGTTTTACCGGTCCTATTCGAGGAAGGGTTATCACCATTTTCTTTTGGGACTTTTCTAGTTTTCTTCCTATTGTTATTTCTATCAAGATTATGTTAGGCCTTGTCGCTAGCTTTCCAACAAACTTGGTTTCATTGAATTCGGAGTCCGTTTGCAGAAGTTGTGGCAGTATTGGTGTTCTGAAAAGGCTGCAGTGGTACTACCGCGAATTGGAGCGGATGTAATTTTTTACTACCACTCCAGAGCGGTACTACCGCAGCGCCTACAGTGGTAGTACCGCTCCGGACCAAAAACTCGTCCCAAGTCATGCGGTGGTAGGCACGGATGTATTTTTTTAGTACCGCTCGCAAGTAGTAGTACCGCTACCCTTTGCGGTAGTACCGAGATCCCTAGTGGTAGTACCGTGAGGACGAGCGGTAGTACCGCTCCGGCGGTAGTACCGCTCCTTGGAGCGGTAGTACCGCTCTGTGCGGGCTGTGAGGATAACGGTTAGATTTTTCCCCACCTATAAAAGGGGGTCTTCTTCCCCAATGAACCTTATCTCTTTAGCTCGTGTTCTTACCCCATTGTTGACCTTCTTCGAGCTTGCTAACTCTCAATCCCTCCATGGATTCTTGCTAGTTTTTTAGAGAAAAGAGAGAGGAGATCTAGATCCACATTTACACCAATTAATTTCTCCTCTATGTGAGGGGAACCCCTTGGATCTAGATCTTGGAGTTCTTGGTGTTCTCCTTCTTGTTCTTCCTCTCATTTTCCTCCCTAGCATTAGTTGCTTCGGTGAGATTTGGGAGAGAAGGACTTGGGAACTCCGTGTGCCCTTGCCATTGCATTTGGTGCATCGGTTTGAGTTCTCCACGGTGATACGTGGAAGTTTCAAGTTGAGAAGCTTATTAGTCTTGGGTGTTTGGGCACCCGAGAGCTTGTTCCTCTTGGGTGCCTTGGCGCCCTAGACGGTTGGTGTTGTTCGGAGCTCAATCATTGTGGTGTAAAGCTCCGGGAAAGTGTTGGGGTCTCCAATTAGGTTGTGGAGATCGCCCCGAGCAATTTGACGGGTACCGGTGACCGCCCCTAAGGGTTGCCAAAGTGTACGGGTTCGGTGACCGCCCCCAAGGGTTGCCATTTGTACGGGTTCGGTGACCGCCCTCAAGGGTCCCTTAGTGGAATCACGGCATCTTGCTTTCTGCGAGGGTGTGAACTTCGGGATAAATCGTCGTCTCCGCGTGCGGTAATGTCTTACCCGAGCCCTTTACTTATGCACTTTACTTTATGATAGGCATATTGTTTCTTGTCATATATCTTGCTATCACTTAGTTGTTTATCTTGCTTAGCATAAGTTGTTGGTGCACATAGGTGAGCCTAGTTGTTGTAGGTTTTGTGCTTGACAAATTAACCGCTAGGTTTATTCTGCATTTGTTCAAGCCTAAACCGTAATTATTTTAAAGCGCCTATTCACCCCCCCCCTCTAGGTAGTTGGTATCAGAGCCTCGTCTCTCTTTATTAGGCTTTACCGCCTAGAGAGTAAAGATGTCGACTAGGTGATTAGGATTCTCTGACACTCTTAGTTTTGATGGCACAAATTTTGATGTTTGGGTAATTCGCATGCTTAATCTCTTTAGGGTCATGGACCCAAATTTAGAGCGAATTGTAGATATGGGTTTTTCTCCTCCAAAGGATCCCCAAAGATTATCTTTAGAGGATGAGAAAAACTCTTATCTCAATGCTCAAGCTTCTAATGTGTTTTTCGATGCTTTGAGCAATATAGTTATATTTCAACTCATGCCGTTTCGGGATGCTCATGAGTTGTGGACGAAGCTTCAAGATAAATATGGTGTGTCCAAGTTTTGTGGCGATGATTGTTCTCCCTCCACCTCCGGCCGTGTTGCCTTCTCAACTCCTTCTACTTCACCTACATGTGGATTGCCACAAGGTAATGCTATGGTGAGTAGTGTTGGTCATTGCAATGATGATAGTGTGCTAATCGTTGGTGAGTCTTCATCACTATCTTATTGCAATGCTCCTTCTTTGGACTTTAACACTTCGAGCACTCCAAATGTTTCACATGCTTGTGTTGATAGTCCTAGCATATCATGTAGAAATTGCTTGACTAAATCTCATGATGATATGCTTGCTATGTCTTGTTGCCATGATAAAAATTCATCTATTTCCTCGAATTGTTGTGCTAACAATGTAGAGGAAACCAAACACTCCATGGAACAAGATATGGTGTTTAATGGTGCCTCAAGGGATCCTACATCATCATCTATTGATTTTTGCCTTATGGCTAAGGCGTCAAAGGTAGCTCCTTCTTTGTACCCCAATATGTCTCTTGATGATGATGTTGATGCTAATGGTGATGAGGATAATGATGAAGAGATTGATAATGTTTCCTCCTTAAAAACTAAGGGGGGGATGATTTTTAAAGATCTTCATAAAAATAAAATTGCTCGTTCCAACTTCATGGAAATAATATCCATTGCCATTGATGGCAAGAAATACATTGAGGAGTTGGAATCTCATCTAGAGGAGCATTAGGTCACCACTGAGAAAATGGAAGCTCGTGAGCTTGATTACGCAAATGAGATCGCAGAGCTATCTCAAGCTCTTGAACATGAACAAACCACCTCCGAATCTCTTGAGGAGACTTTTGCTCTAGAATTATCTAGAGTGAGGGAATCTCGTGATAGAGCTCTTGCGGTGGCCAATTATTTCAAAACTAAAAATGCTAAGCTTGAAGTTGCTCATGCTAGACTCCTTGAGGACTTTGAGCAACTCGAAAATGGCTCTAGGGTCATTAACAGTGAGCTCATCAAACTCACCAAGTCTCATGCTCAACTTAAAGCTTCCTATTTGAAAGAGCTTGCCAAGTTGCCTTCTCCTCCTGTTGTCAATGATGATGCTTGTGCTACTAACTCTATTTCTTGTCAAGCATCCATTTTGAAGGAGAATGTTGAGCTATGGGCTCAACTTGAGTTGCTATCTATCAATTATGGGAAATTGGAAGAAAGCCATGAAAAGCTCTCAAGCTCTCATGATGATCTTCTGGTATCCCATAATGTGCTAAAGATAGCTCATGAGGCCATGATTTCTAAGGTAACATCAAGTGAGCCTCATGTGGATACTAGCACTACTTTTAGTCAAAATGCTATATTGCCTTGTGCTAGTCCTCATTATTCATCCATGCATAACATTGATACATCTTGTGATGAATTGCTTTCCTTGCCTTGTTGCTCTCACGATGAAGTTTATACTTCCTCTAGTGCTTGTAATGAGACTAACCATGTAGAGGAAATCAAAGAGCTCAAGGCACAAGTCACTTCTTTGAAGAAAGACTTGGAAAAGTGTCATGAAGGGAAGGCCACACTCAACAATATCTTGAGTGTGCAAAAATCCCCCAATGACAAAGGTGGACTTGGATTCAACTCCAACAAGAAGAAGAAGTCCAAGTTTAACAAGAAGAAGGGCCAAGAACAAGTCAAGAATTCGGCCAAGATTATTTGCTTCAAGTGCAAAATTGAAGGGCGTCATGTTTGATCTTGCCCATTGAAGAAGAAGGCCATTAGTGACAAGCAAAAAGGGAAGAGGCCGCAAGTTCAATCTCATGCTCAACCTCAAGTTGAAGAAAGGCCACTTCCCAAGAAGACTCAAGTTAATGCTTCTCTTGTGGAAAAATCAAGTGAGAAGAAAGTGAAGAGTAGATGTTGCTACTTATGTCGTGAGAAAGGTCACATCGCTTCTTCATGCACTAGTGGTAACTTATCCAACCCAATTATTATTGATGATATTTATTCTCTTAGGAAGGATAAGGTTGGCAATGTGTTTGCCAAAATTGTTGGTACTCAAAGTGGCGTCAAGAAAAGAACCATTTGGGTAGCCAAGCCTATTGTGACTAACCTCTTAGGACCCAACTTGGTTGGGGACCAACAAGCTCAAACTTGATCAATAGGTGTTGTTGGAGGGCATTGGAGACTTGGCTCCATTATGAAGAATTAAGGGGACTTCATCATTCTTATTGTCTCAAGCCAAGTCAATTGGATTATCAAGTTTCTATCTTATATCCAATGTGCCTCCTTGCGGTAACTTGTACTTAAATTGTTTACATTGAAAGTTACTTGCCCCCTTGCATGTTTTGGTTTTGTTCCTTGCATGTTTTTGTATATGTTGTGATTCCAACTTGCTTATCTTGAGCAATCAACTATGTGTGTGTTGGTTTGCACATTATGTATGTGTGTGTCGTGCGTTGAGCCTTTATGCTTCTTGTTTGTACCCTAGTTGGCTCTTGTGAGAGATTAATGGAATATCCCATTATGGGGGAGTGATGTGGGTTGTACACCTCACAATCCTATAATTGCGTGTACATGAGTAATACTATCTAGTATAGATATTTCAAGATTATCTAGTCACTATGTTGTATGTCTTCTCATGAGAAATTCAAATTATCAATAGTCCATTAATTATCTCTCGTTGGATCCTCTTACTCACTATGGGAAACAGGAGATTTGCCGTCAGTACTATTCATTGCCGTCAGCATTTCATCGGGCTAGATGGCAAAGACAAATTTTGCCGACAGCGGCTGACGGCAAAGAACAACTGACGGCAAATCCATACTTTGCCGTCTGTAAAAAAACACAGACGGCAAAGACTCTTTGCCGTCTGGGATATTTTTTTACAGACGGCAAAGAGCTCTTTTTGCTGTCTGTAAACAAAATCACAGACAGCAAAGACTTTGCCATCTGCGATTTATTTTACAGACGGCAAAGGGACCTCTTTGCCGTCTGTAAAAAAATCGCAGACGACAAAGAGAAAGCACATCACACGGATCGATCCCACGGATCGATGAGGTGGCACGACCTGGGACGCCCGCACCTGCCTCCGTCTCTCACCACGCACGCCCCACCCTCCCATCCCACCGCTCCCTCTCTCTTATCCCAAGGCCCACCACAATCTCACTCCCACGCCCAACCCTATCTCTTCCTCGATCCCTTCTCTGCCGCACACACTCCGCCCGATCCAGAGCTCCTCCTCGTCCCCTGCTCGTCAGCCGCCGCCGGTCGACCCGCCTCACCATCACCTGAGCAGAGGCCGGCTCAGCATCTTACTCCTCCTCCCCTGCTCGTGAACCGCCGCCGCTTGACC